>NC_044001.1:11060297-11275297 GCF_902150065.1 Myripristis murdjan
CTTATTCTTCTGAAATGTTAGCAATTGATTGAGGACAAAGTTAGAGCGATTGCTTCTATTTATGTCTTTTAGTGGACTGATGCAGTTGAATCAACAGACATAATTTATGCAACAATGCTAAGAATTATTACTAACTATCAAAACAGAACAAATAAAGTATGTGTGATGTTCTTTGGTCTGCACTGTTGCCTGTAACAGCCATCAGCCCCTTTTGCAGCCAGATGAGCTGCAGGTTGCATTGCATGAAGCTTTTTTGCCATGCAGTCTGATCTTTATCTCGCCCTCTCTCTTTCTCTCACACCCCTTCCTGCTGCACCGCGATCCCGGCGCGTGTGTGCTGTTTTTTGCAGGTTCGGCCACGACGCCAAAGTGGTGCACTTCCTGGGCAAAACGAAGCCGTGGAACTACACGTATGACGTCCAGAGTGGGCAGGTCAGAGGCCACTCGCTGTCCCCTGACCCGTCCCAGCTGCACCCTGACTACCTGGTCATGTGGTGGCAGATCTACGCCAAATCAGTGCTGCCCTCGCTGCAGCAGGCCTACGGAGATGCACCCTTCAGCACTGGCTTTACAGAGGTGGGCGGGGTGTGTGTGTGTGTGTGTGTGTGTGTGTGTGTGTGTGTGTGTGTGTGTGTGTGTGTGTGTGTGTGTGTGTGTGTGTGTGTGTGTGTGTGTGTGTGTGTGTGTGTGTGTGTGTGTGTGTGTGTGTGTGTCACAGGTCGGTGTGGTGAGTGTCTCTGTTATAGCATGTTGCATAATCGATGTGGCCTGACTCAGTGGGTTGAAATCTTGAAGAGCTAGATAATTGACACGGGGAATTCTCTGTTCTCTGACTCTTTTTTTTTTTATAACCGGCAAAATGTGTTTATCTCGAATCCTTTATGTTGTGCATTTTACCAAGCGGTGAAAGTGCCACTTCACAGTGGAGAGGAGGGTGCTGGCAAGCCTCACACTCTCTCTCTGAGCCCCACTTAAAACTCGCCGGCTCGTTTTAGTTGTCACAGTAACAAGACAAAATCAACATGTTGGTCGACTCCACATTCCTTCTTCACCCATTTGTCACCATGTGTTTTGCTAGTTGCTACCGGTATTATAAGGATGACTCAAACTGGAACACACTCGGCGGGCCTCTCAGTGGTGTCTTGGCTTTATGGCTAGCTTTGTTGTCTCAAGTTAAGTTGCTGTTGTACACTTCACAGAATAGCAGGAAGTTGCCATGTTATCTGCATGTAGCCTCTGAACTACTCAATGTGGTAATGTTTGGTGTAATCAGTGTAATCATCCTATTTCCACTGAACCAGTCCTGCCAAACCTGTAGCTTTGCTCATTTCCCCGAAGAGTTAACCAACTTTTGACACACCCTCAAGTTTATACAGGCAACTGGCCATGCAGAGTCAGTTGTTTAGTCTGCTGCAGGTCTCATATAAACAGGTTTTGGCTCATATTAATCTGCATGGTAAGGGGAGCAGGTAATTTTTGAACTTTTTGAAAGCTATCATTGATTAAAAAAAATAAATAATTAAATAAAAAACAGGGTTAAGGAACTGTTCTGGTAGTTTTCAACAGCATATGTATGTTCAGTGTCTGTGTTATAGGCCTATGGATGTCTCTAGGGTAAACAGGAGAAAATTCCTGTGAGAAAATTGCTGGACAAAGAAAGAGTGGCTGGACTTGGGAGGCAGAATCCAGTCCATATAAAGTGTTGCTCTAATCCCATGTAACTATTAATTCTTTCTCCGTCCGTTTGTCCTGCAGGATAAGATTCATGAGGATGTGAAGGGGGCGCAGCTGTCCGCTCCTCCCCCTCCGCCACAGATTTCATCCGAGGAGAGGAAGCAGCGCTGGGAGGCCGGTCAGGTCGACTACATGGGTGACGACTCCTTCGTCCACATTGAACGCAAACTCGACTCCTTCTTGAAGTAGGAGCCAGGCGAGGGAGGACAATGGACAGAGAGAGCACCAGTCGGAGGCCACGGATTGCTCTGAGGGTTGGGATCAACCAAAACTCGACCAGAGGGGCCTGATGTGTAGGATGACTGAATGAATGACTCTGTGCACCTTGGGCCTCACTCTCTGCATCCTGCCTGAGTGTGTACGTGTATGCGAGTGTGTGTGTGTGTGTGAGCATGTGAAAATGGCAGTGGTCTTTAAAAAAAAAAAAAAAAAAAAAATCACATGCTCTCTTCTTGTTCATTTCCCTCTGGCATGTTCTCGTGCATCTGATGTAAAATCAGATATATTTGTGGTGAACTTTCACAGTCCCGGGTCTTCCGAAATGTAATGCAAGCTTGTGGAAATGTTCAGCAACAACAGCAAGCCGGCCCTCTCTGACCCTCCATCAGCTCAGACAACGAGCGTAGGCCAAGCCTAGCGCCCGAGGGGAATCAGTGAGTTTACATGTTGTTCCTGGATTTTACCACAGTTCCTTTTCTCCAGTGTTTAAACCACTTTGAGATATGCAGCTTAACTGACTGGCTCACTCCCTTAGTGCCGTCCCCCCTCTCCCTGGCAGCCAGTTATGACAGCCAACCTCGCTATAGTCAGACAGCGTTCACCTCACCAGAGCACATAGATAAATATCCCCGTCTATGGCTTTGAATCTCACCAGCTTCCTGTGACTCCGGCTCTGTAATGTCTGATACTGTGTTAGGGCTAGGCCTGTTGTGTTGTGTTTGCATGGCACAGAGATTAAAATGTGGGTCAGTAATCGATATTTTCAATCCACACTATGGAACATTTGTCCGTCCTTCAGTGTGAGGCTGATAATCAGTTTTTTTATATGTACATTTGTGTGGGTGTGTTATAAACACTGTGCTCCTCAGATTTCTGTCAACGCCCTGCATGTACATTTGTTTGCACTTGTCTGTGCCAGACCCACAACGGTGTATTATTTTTTTTTTTTTTGTGCCATGACCTCCGTTGCATCACTTCCTATCTGTAGTGTAACCAGCTGCCTTACCGCCGTTCACTGTTTACAAATCCTCACTTACTGTAATTGCTGCTGATAGCACAACAAATTTAACTTGGCCTAACCCCTCTTTTCCTGTTGCCAAAACGTCCAACCTCTCCACCCAGCTCTGTGCTGTTACAGTGAATACTTATCTACATCTCCTAACTCGACTCATGTGCTCCTTACTCCTCTGAACACACTCCCAGAAGATGCTGGCAAGATCGAGGGTTAGGAAATGTCAATGCCTTTTTCCAGTCTTGCCAGACGATTAATTCCTGAATATGCATCAGTGTGGAAGTGGAACGTAGCACTATCAGTCAATACTGATCTATCCTCTCAGAGCTGTTTCCTTAACTGTACTTCCCTGTTGAAGCTCTAATAAAGAACTGCTGAAAACTGAAAAACACCTTTCCTGTCCTGCATCTCTGGTTCATAATACCTCCTTTTCATAATAATGATATAAGCAGTATAATTTCTCTGTAATTGATTTTCACCATTGAAAAAAGTGGCATACTTCTCTACAAAAGAAAGAACTGTCACATTTATGTTTGGAAAAACACCCAAGTCATAAAAACAACTGTAAATCCTTGTTCAGCACAGCGACTAAGTGTAAAACATCAGTAGTGAGTGTCTGACCCAGAGGCGAGGAATAAAACATTAAAAATCATACAGAGCAATGAAATTTTCAGAACGAGATATTTTGCTTTTGAACTTAGAATTACAATTCAACACATTAGTTTTTTTTTTCCTTCCTCCAAGGTTAACTGCAGGCTCCTTGACATATTCTCTCATCTGCCTCGTCCCCATGTGTAGCATACCTTTGATGCTTTACTACAAGAAAAAGAATCACAAATGTGCTCAGCAAGCAAGCTAAAAAAGGCTGCACTAAAAAGGTGCAGCACATCTTGTAAATAAATCAGTATAGATTTTATAACTTAAAACATAAATCAGTGACGTAAAAGACTTGGAAGAATCTTAGATTAGGATTTTGTCCTATGAAATAGAGAGAGAAAAACTGAGTCACTTAAGACATTTACTTCAGAAAACATTTACAAAAAGTAAGTATGAACCTAAACAACTAATTTTAACGAATGTTGCATATGAGTTGGAAGAATTACAGTAACAGAAGTACAGTGACTAGACGCAGGTGCTTGTATGGCATCTTGAATACCTAAAAAATCATCCAGGAGCAGCCGTCTAAAGCTCCATCAGGGCTTTGATGTCGTCGATGCGAGATGTTTTCTTATCGGCATTCTTAGAGCCGAAAGCCTTCTCAAACAGATCCTGCTTCTGCCTCTGGATCTGCACCATGTTCTCCTCCACGGAGTCCTTCACGATAAACTAAAACAAAAACACAACGTAAAAAATCTGTAAACAAGCAAAAGACTTCATACACCGAATGATCATGTCCCCTCTCTAGCAGAAGACCGAGGATGAAAGGCTTTGCTGTGATACTAATTTGGTCGGTGTTATTCAAACAGTGAAATCAGAATCACTCCAACTGCACAGGACAGTAAATGCATGAGGATTTATCTTGGTGGCAGTGGTACAGAGACACTTTCACAACTTTGTCAGAGACTCACTAAAACACAGATGACAAGGACAACATGACCTCAGAGTGTGAAGTGGGACAGTGAAAAACCAGCCAAGTAAACTGAGATGTTTTCATTCTTTGGCATGCATGTGGAATCTAACAATGTGAGATTCACCATGGGAATGGAAATTTTGAATTACTTTCCATAAATCATGATGACAAATTTCTCAACTGTGCTCCCACTCTTTTAAAACATAATTAAGGAACCTGCGTGGAAAGAATAATAAATTGTAGTATAACAGTAAAACTGGGCTGGAAGTTAAAAATTTATAAGTGACATTTCAGTTGTTTTACATGGACTGTGGAAGACAATTAGTCACTGTTGGCTAACTAGGACTATTAAATGTTGATTCATGCGAATTGTCTCATTACAAATACACTATATTACCAAAAGTATTCGCTCACCCATTCAAATGATCAGAATCAGGTGTCCTAATCACTTGGCCTGGCCACAGGTGTATAAAATCAAGCACTCAGGCATGCAGACTGTGAAACAAGACATTTGTGAAAGAATGGGCCGCTCTCAGGAGCTCAGTGAATTCCAGCGTGGAACTGTCATAGGATGCCACCTGTGCAACAAATCCAGTCGTGAAATTTCCTCGCTCCTAAATATTCCACAGTCAACTGTCAGCTCTATTATAACAAAATGGAAGCGTTTGGGAACAACAGCAACTCAGCCACGAAGTGGTAGGCCACCTAAAGTGACGGAGAGGGGTCAGCGGATGCTGAAGCGCATAGTGCAAAGAGGTCGCCGACTTTCTGCACAGTCAATTGCTACAGAGCTACAAACTTCATGTGACCTTCAGATTAGCCCAAGTACAGTACGCAGAGAGCTTCATGGAATGGGTTTCCATGGCCGAGCAGCTGCAGCCAAGCCACACATCACCAAGTGCAATGCAAAGCGTCGGATGCAATGGTGTAAAGCATGCCGCCACTGGCCTCTAGAGCAGTGGAGACGCGTTCTCTGGAGTGATGAATCACGCTTTTCCATCTGGCAATCTGATGGACGAGTCTGGGTTTGGAGGTTGCCAGGAGAACGGTACATTTCAGACTGCATTGTGCCGACTGTGAAATTTGGTGGAGGAGGAATTATGGTGTGGGGTTGTTTTTCAGGAGCTGGGCTTGGCCCCTTAGTTCCAGTGAAAGGAACTTTGAATGCTTCAGGATACCAAAACATTTTGGACAATTCCATGCTCCCAACCTTGTGGGAACAGTTTGGAGCGGGCCCCTTCCTCTTCCAACATGACTGTGCACCAGTGCACAAAGCAAGGTCCATAAAGACATGGATGACAGAGTCTGGTGTGGATGAACTTGACTGGCCTGCACAGAGTCCTGACCTGAACCCGACAGAACACCTTTGGGATGAATTAGAGCGGAGACTGAGAGCCAGGCCTTCTCGACCAACATCAGTGTGTGACCTCACCAATGCGCTTTTGGAAGAATGGTCAAAAATTCCTATAAGCACTCTCCTCAACCTTGTGGACAGTCTTCGCAGAAGAGTTGAAGCTGTAATAGCTGCAAAAGGTGGACCGACATCATATTGAACTCTATGGGTTAGGAATGGGATGGCACTTCAGTTCATAGTATGAGTAAAGGCACGTGAGCGAATACTTTTGGTAATATAGTGTACATTTTAGGGACTTGGTTGACTACTTTGGTTGCACTTTACAAACTCCACCATCACCATAAGAATCTATCTATCTATCTATCTATCTATCTATCTATCTATCTATCTATCTATCTATCTATCTATCTATGTGTATACACATACACACATACACACACACACACACACGTTTTAATATGCTTCTGTCCATTGATGTGTACATGATATGCTTCATTTTCTGAATGGACTGGCAATTTAATTGTGAATATTGACTAGATCTGTTTGGTATTCTCCAAATTTGATGCACAATTATCAGTGCTGGCTTTCCAAAGGGAATCTCCTGTGGGCCAGTGAAAACAATTTATCACCGGCCTGCTTAGGGAACATTTCCAGCCATCTTTCTGACCTTGGTCACAACAACCTTCTTCGTCTGGCCCAGGCGGTGGCAGCGGTCGATACACTGCTCCTCGGCAGCAGGGTTCCATGCCTATGACACACACATACAGTGCAGCACATGTAGTATGGATCATGGATGTTTGATTTGGTTTGAAAACAGATACAGTGCAGCACAAAACTGTAGGCATCAAGGTGTTTTCAGTCGGTACATTCAGACATGAAGGCAAATGGGTTGCCAGTCAAAGTCTGTACTCACAGGGTCCATGAGGAAAACGTGGGAGGCAGCAGTCAAGTTAAGCCCCACCCCTCCAGCTTTGAGTGACAGCAGCATGATGACGGGGCTGTCAGGGGCAGAGCTCTGGAACTCCTGGATGACCTGGGCTCGTTTCTTCTGGCTCATGGTGCCGTCTAAACGCACAAAACTGAAACCATGCTCTCTGTTGGAGAGGGAGGAGGAGAGCATAAGGACATAAGTCATAACATTACGGTACAGAAAATTAAATACAGGGGAATTACAGAAATTTGACAGTCAAGAGCTACTGGTTAACTGCTAACAGATCATGTTTATGTTTAATATCTTGGTTGATGTAAAAATATCCAGACCTGAAAGAGTAGTTTAAGGCCTTCATACATTCCATATTCAATTCACAGCCATTTTTTAGGGCAGGAACCAGCCTCCTACTAAAAATGCTTGTACAAGCCAATAGTATATGAAACCTGTGTTCTCAACTATCACAGGAACACCACTCCACACATTTCTAATGCTGTTGCATTAGTGAGAATAAACAGGTGAACTGTTTGAGGGGCCCTGTGTGACTTTTACTGGAATGATTTCATACATGCAAAGTTAGTAAATACTAACCGGGAGCTGTTGGTGATTTCTGAAAAACGCAAACTGTGGTGCAAAAACCATCATTAGCATAGGCTTGTAAAAATCCTGTGTGTGTGTGTGTGTGTGTGTGTGTAAGACCCGCACCTAAGTGGGGTCTCCAGTATGGTGAGGAAGCGTGTGAACTGAGAAACCACCAGAGACTTGATGCTGCGGTCTTCAAACTGCAGCCTGCGCAGGTTGCCCATCAGTGCATCCACCTGTGGAGAAACAAACCCCTCTCTCACATGGGAGAATATTCTATAATTTCCCTTTTAACAATGCTGAGCAGTGATTAAGACTCGGGAGACAGACTCAATACTTTTTGAGTGATGGTGACTTGGCAGCTCAGTAAAGGCTATGCATCATTAGGACAGTTGATGTGTTCAGATGCAAAAGAAAAGAAATTACTCCCTATTCTGCCCTGACAGCAGCTGCAGAGGTGCTGATTTTGCAACAGAGATCACTCTGATTTACACTATTGTTTCCTTATTCATTCCTGTCATGTTCCTACTTGAGGCCTTAATGTCAGTAGAGGTGAATGATAAACATGAAATGTTGAAACATGTTGTGTTTCCAAAAAGAATTTTATTGTACGTGCCTCCTCACATCCTAAACATTTAACTTTAAAACATAAATGTGTCTGGGAATCCTAATGATCACTTACATGCTTCTGATCACTGTATTTTTAGGGCTGCACAACACACACTCACACACACACACACACACACACACACACACACACACATATATGTCTTCTTTACTGAATATTGCTGTTGCAGAAAATGGCCAAAAACATTTATTTATCCTTTTTTAAAAGAAGACACTCTGAGACACTCAAATTGATTTATATGCAACTTAGAGCAAGAAACTGTGCACAGCACCAGAACCACCTTTACTTCTGAGGAAAAAACAGCAGCCTCATGACTAATGAAAGCCTCAGCGTGTGTGTGTGTGTGTGTGTGTGTGTGCGTGTGTGTGTAACTGAGTGTACCTTTGAGCTGGACCTCCAGTTCTGTGAGTTTGCGCTGTCCTCCTCTTCCATTTCTTCCGGTGGAAACTCTACCAGTTCATTGGTCTTGATCTCACTTCGACACAGAGGACAGCGCGCCATCTCCTACCGACATGTGTGCATGTTCACACACAAAACACACACACAAACACAGACATACACAGATGATTACATCAACAAAGCACACCTGACTCTTCTCATTTAATTAAAATACAATAATCTGTTATCCGCTGTGGGCAGCACATGTACCTTCTCGGTGCTGATGACCTGAGCAATGCAGGGCCGGCAGTAGACGTGGGCGCAGTGTGTGATGACGGGCAGACGGACCGAGTCCAGACACACAGAGCACTCCTCATCCGAGCCGCTGGCCAGCACCAACCTCAGCTTCTCGATAAGCCGCTCTCGCAGCTCCGCCGGGGTGGCCGCTGCAGCTGCAGGGACAGAGGAGAAGTGTGGGGAGGATCATGTACTTTATTAACTTTAAAATCTGCAAATACAGAGAGGGAGAGAAGAGAATTATTTTAAATTAAGAACCCACAGGTAAAGTGGACTTTACATTATTTATGATCGTGCGCCATTTGACGTAAATGAATAAAAAAGAAAGTGGGTCCTTCTGATCTTTAAGTGACTTACTCTTTTGAAATTCAATCGCAGCCTTGGTCACTCTGAGTGCTTAAATATTGAATTAAGTTACTTTTTCCACATGTATTATTTCTGACATTGGGTATTGGTGATCATGAATTTAACTGACTAGTTACCAATGGTAAGAGGAAGCCAGCTCAGTCATAAAGGACAGATCAAGACTTAACACTACATATATTTAGATAAAAATATAACAAATTTACACAGTTTGGCCAGCAATGCCATACAGCCACCAGAACGATGTGTTGATAACGATGTGATGTAAAAAAAAAATCTGAATACAACATATCATTTCAGTCTGGTGATTGGATTAATGAAATATATGAAGAAATAGGAAGAGCAAGGAGAGAGGGAAAGCATGAAAAAACTGTTGAGATGCAAAGACTGAAATTCTCTGAAAGAGGAAATTGGGACAGAGAGAAGAGGGGGGAGGAGAGTGAAAAGTGTAGTAAGGTGAAGAATGAACAAAGTGAGATATTTTGACAGAGGAAATTACAGAACCAGAGGAGGAAGAGAAAGGTGTAAAGATGCAGGAAAGGAGGGGAATGAAAAAATTTGATGAAGCAAGCAAAAGAAAGAAGCCTTGATGTTAATGAAGGAAGAGGGAGTGACAGTAACTTTGAGCTGGGAGAGACACTACTTAATATTTGAACAGTACATACTGTGTGTATGTGTGTGTTTGTTGTGTGAACATGTGCAATAAAAAAAACTGAAATTTCATCATCACTGTATGTACCCAAGTCTGACGAGATCTTAGCCAGCAGATCAGGGTGGCAGCAGAGCTGTCGGAGCCTCATCAAGATGGCCAGCACATCAGCATAGTTCCTCAGCACTGTGCCCTCAGCCATATATCTACACACACACACACACACACACAAATGAAACATTTCTCAGCAGTGACTTAAATCTTCTGTAATTTTTCCGAGTGAAGCTCATATCCTGATAAACAGCTGAAAGACAACAAAGCAACCATATTGAGGAAGAAATTAACAGAATATAGTTTGCAATCTGTTAAACACAGTAAACAGGTGTCAGGGTTGTGTAATGATTCTTGTCCTTCCTGACAGTCACACGTTTGATCCTTTCAACATTCAGTGTGTGTCCAACTTTTTTTTTTTTACTTTTTATAAGAACATATTCAGGACTTCATTTCTAACAACTGCTGTATCCTCATATTTATTGCTGGAAAACTTTTCCACGGAGATCGCTGACAGTTGATCTTATCTTATCTAAGCTACTGTGCCCTGTCAGTGCCAGCCTTAAATATATAACATACACACACACTCTCACTCAGGTGTGTACCTGCGGATGGTGTTTCTTCCCTCAGTGCGTGCCAGCTCATACTGCTCTCTCTCCTCCTGGGTGAGCTTGACCTGCTCCACACACACAACCTTCTCCGGCAGAGACACCAGGGGGCGCCCGTTCACCTCACTGGTCTTGGTGCGGCGCAGCGTGATGCACTTCACCAGGGTCTGAAGGTTCCTGCACACACACACACACACACACACACACACACACACACACACACACACACACACACACACACACACACACACACACACACACACACACACACACACACACACACACACACACACACACACACACACACACACACACACACACACAGAATCAAGAATCTGTTGGTAGTGATGCCCAGTGTCTGAAATATCAGAACTAAAATATAAATGACTAACACTTGATAACTAAAATGACAAACCCTCTCCCAGCCACCCTGTCTTTTAAGATCAAAACCAGGTTTCCACAAAGGGAACTCTTAAACAGACACTGTAATACTGAATAGGCATGTCTACTGAATCTAGTTATCTTCATTCTTCCATTGGCAAATTAGTCTGTTGTAATCAACTCTATATTTTCCCAACGACCAAAAAAGTAAAATTTAGTGACAAAGGTGCCAACTTGGCAACACTGATGTGAAGAGGTTCTGAATGACAGCTGAGTGTGTCAGGTCCTTATATAGGAGGAGGGTCCCATCTCCTCCTGACATGGGCATCACTAGCCAATTAGTGCAGCTTTAATGTTATTTGAACCTCTAATATGGTTCATGCAGGCATTACCCATATTGAGACAAATGCTATGAAAGAGAATGTAATGGCATTCACTCACTGGATGCCGACCCGGTCTCCTTGTGTGACCGGTCGCTGGATCACTCTGTTCCACCAGTCCTTCACATCGAACGGCTTCAGACGCAGGAAGGCCAGCAGCACCCACAGGTCCTTCACAGAGTTCTGAATGGGGGTGCCTGGAGAGACAAAACATTAACTGTATACTGGGGATTACAAATAAAATAAAGAATTTGTGTATCCTGTGTGTTTGTGTGTTTGTGTGTTCATGTGTCTGATGGGGAGGCATACCTGAGAGTATCCATCGTCGCTGAGCTTTCAGGTCGAGCACGGCTTTGCTCATCTGTGTGTTGGGGTTCCTCACGACGTGTCCTTCATCCAGCACCACCCTCAACCAATTGATACCATGAAGAGGACTCTTATTCTGAAAGGAAGGCACATTTAAAGCCCCATTTTCGTGGGCGTGCAAAGACTGTTATAAGCAGCACTGACCAACAGGCATTTTGGTGACCTGGAAACACGCTTTGCCCGTTCATGTGGTGTTTTCGCACCAGGTTCCGCACAAAGGTGGGAGAGGTGGTGCACCAAAATGGCAGGTTTATATAGATAAGGAAGTGCAAGGTGAGATGTGCTATTCCGGTAAAAAATTAATCACAATAAGAGCCCAGAAGACCACATCTGATCTCAGCACAGGATCAATGCAGCCTGGATTACACACAAGGATTATTACACCAGATATTACACCAACAACTCAGCAACTTAGATTCAACAATAAATCGTCCAGGGAAAGAACCAGATAGTGGAGCGATCCGATTCTGTTGGTATCATGACTTTTAGTTTACACCCCTGAATTCAGCTTCTTTCATGAGCGTCTAAATTTCTGTTTAAAGACTGTCACGTTAGAGCCGGGGTCTCCACTCACCCCGAAGTCGGCGGAGAGCACATTGTAGGTTGTGAGCACCACATCCTGGGACGACAGGAACTTCTTGCTCCTGTTGCGCTCTGAACCGTAGTAAAGATACAAATTCAGCTTGACATTAGGACGTACATGCTGCTCAAATTGGTCCTGCACACATATACACACACAAGGGGAAAAGGAAAACAACCATAAAATTTTGTTACTTCAGGGAGGAAAGAAAGCATCACATCTTGCACAACAGTGAATTCCCATTTTAAAGGTTTAAAAAATTAAACAAATACTAGAGCCTTGAAGTTTTTTCAACCTCTAACTAGAAGCTTTTCTAAAGTTTTGCATTGTCTGCTCACAATGTCAAATAGCTAACAAGCTAGGTTTCCACTTCATCTCCCTGCATCCACATGAAGAACAGAAGGACAGAGATTGCAAGTAAAAGCAGCAGTTTGTAATTGTATGTGTGTGTGTGTGTGTGTGTGTTCGTTCCTACCAGCCAGTTGCTGAGCACAGACAGTGGACAGATGATGAGAGTGGCTCTAGCTGATAAGTCCTCAGCACTCAGAGAAGAGGTTTCCACACCTGCACATGCAGAGATGCATAAACATCAATTGATATTAATGTCATTTCATTCTTCCAAATTTCATGTAATACTGAGAACAGCTGATGCAAATATTCTTATAGAACTCACCGGGGGCTGGAGTGGCCTTCTTGGCAGTTTTCTTAATCTTTGAGCTCATTCCTGATGTTGAGCCACTCAGCGCTGCAGCAAAGCCATCATCCTCCAGGAGTGCTGGAGGCTCTGCGTTGTAGGCAGATTAAAATGGGTGAACATCATTTGAGTGAAACAATTAAGCCACAGTAAACCACACAAAATCAAAGTTACAAAACTAATTCATGAATGACCATAACAGTACAGTTGATTCAGCAGTCTCAAGCATAGATAGAATCTTTTGTACCTGTCTTGGATTTTCTCTTGGTGGCTTTCTGCTTGCCTTGGCTTGCACCTTAAAGATGGGAAAGCCGGTAAAAAAATGATATTAGTCATAAAATCTGAGAAAGACAGGAACATACAAATTACACAACCACGTTTTCAAGTGGCTGATGTGTGGAGGTCACAAATGTTTCTTACTTGTCTTCTGTGACTCGACCTCCACTGCCTCCGGTGAATCAACACATATCACCTCGATCTGGTTACTGACACACACGTGAACGTGTGAACAGATGCAGCAAAAACAGGATATGGACAAAAAATAGAGTGAACAGAGAGAATGGTGTAGGCAGCACAATAAATAAGAAATGTGCATCTCTGGTCTTCACATTTCATTTCATTTTCAGAGAAGATGTGAGTGTGTGGTGTTAATTGTTCAACAATATCAGACTCACACATATAAAAAGCATACCGAGATGTGCAAATACTCATTCTTTGCTTTCTACATCTAAGCTATAAAGAGGCAAAAATAATGATAACTGCTCAAGGGAAGTTAACAAGAGCTCAAAACAATGTCTCCAAACTGCTTCCTTACCAACAGCCAAAAAAGTCAAAGTATTGACTTTACAAAAAAGTGAAGGGAGAACAGAGAGGAAATCTTAGCATCTTTGTGATCTTGGTGAAACTATAATTTGCAGTTTTCTGGCCTTTTTTACTTGATAAATGGCAGAATGATACATTATCAAGCTCTTGTCCTAATCAAAGTACGCCTATCGTCTCAGTTATGTAATGCCAGATTGTCATAATCAGTTAAGACATAACACTTACATGTCTGAACATCGAGAATCAGCTGCTGTATCATCCACTCCTGTGCGATCCCTTTCACTACTGCTTCCTGAAAATTAAATAATAAAAAATATAAAACATTAAAAAATCATTATATCACCATTCCTGTTTATTGCTCTTGTTGTGTTTTCTGTTTCCGTTAAACCTTTTTTTTCATGAACACCCCAAGGACTTGATTTAATGCTCACACCAGAAATCTAACACGTGCATTCATATACACACAAACACACACACAAAAGGAACAAAGAAAGGCCATATACAAGCATGCACACATTCACTCTCACAAGCCCAAGACACAGACACATGGACAGACTGAACGACAGGAGGACAAACACAAAGTGTTAAAAACTGTGTACCTTCCAGCTTGGGGGCCTTCCGCAAGTTTGCAGAGGCTTTGGTAGGTGAGGACTGCTCATCCATCATTGAAACACACAAACACATGCACACTATAATACATATACACAATTCAATGCATATCAGAACGTCTATTTATTTGAGGCGTCTATTTACACACACACACACATAACTCCACACATAACCTCAGATGCACTTACACACTTCTCTACAGGAAGAGGCTTTCCTTTGTGGAAGTTGGTGAGGATCAGAGCGATGGTTGTCAAAGTTTTCCCCTGAAACACAAACAGAAAGATCCGAGTGTAATTTGATGCACGTGTGGTGAGATAAGAGCAGTCTAAAGCATATTAGGGATGCCACAAGAGCCGATACTTACCGATACCACATCAATGCAAAATTTCGAGAAACCTAATGGTAATCTTTTTCAGAAAGTAGTACCGTCTTTGTGAGTAACAGCGCACCCACTAGCAACACAAGACCACACTGGAGCGCAGTGCACGCAGACAAATAACAACGATGACACCTGCACACTAACAAAAAACTTCTGGAAAGAGCAAATTAAAAAGTCACGTGTAGAACTATTTTCCCTTGAGGCAGATGGAGAAGGCAACAAAGACGAGCAAAAGCCAATGAGCAATCAGTGTGTCCACATTTTCCAGACGAAAGGTGGCAAAACATCCAATCTAGCCAACCACGTTGATTATTTGTAATTAATAAAGTACACAAATTTATAATGATGAATATGGGATATCATTGTCTCTAAGGCATCAAATTTGGCATTGAGAATCGTGGATTTTTACTAGTACTGGCTTTGACTAGCAAAATTCTGGTATTGTGACATCCCTAAAGCATGTAAACATTGAGCACAATGTAAAATGTAAAACAGCAGCTCTGATGGGTACCGTATTATTTTGCTGTTTTCATGCAAGAAAAAAACAACTATCTAGTATGTTAAACTGTAGGTGTAATATTTTATTGCTCACAATCAACCATACAAACTCTGGCATGCAGTTTGGCGTAATTTTCCCATACAAAATCAATAGCAATCAATTCATTCATCCCCCAATTATAATTATATTCCATTGCACATATTCACAAATATCAGTGGGAGTATGTGTCGCTCACCAGTCCCATATCATCTGCCAGTATCCCCCCACGGACCCTCTCGGGCACTTCCTTGGCAGAGAAGCATGTGAGTCTGTTGTAGTAAAGCTCTCCTCTCTTCTCCCAGAAGGGCGGGAGCTCAGATTTATTTTCACAAGCACACATCCAGGACAGAGCCTGCTTCTGGTGGGGCAGCAGAGGAGTGCTCACCGCCTGCACACAAAAAAACAAAGAGGTAGGCTCACATTTAAGCTGCCCTAAGCAAGATAAATACAACGGTCTTATCAGTCTGCACTACAATTTGAAACTGCAGCAGAAAAGAGCATCCCGACACCAAAGATTTGTCCTACTTGTCCAAACTGATTTTAGTTTCCGACACACACCTCCGCAGCTTCTTTCTCCCCTTCTTTACTTTCCATCAACCCCTCAAACAGGTTGTCAAATGCGTTCTTCAGCTGAAACAAGAGAGCCCACAATTTAGCACAGTAATACACCTTTTCATTAAAATATCATACATGAAAACAAAGCTGTTTGATTAATCAGGGCTGTTGAATGAAGCAACATTATACAAAACCTTGTACAGTGTTCAGCGATAAATATACTTGGTGCTAAAATATTCGAATATTCCCTATCATCACACCTAAAAGCAATGTTTTGAACTAATTAAATACAGTTGTTGTACCTCCTGTGCAGTCAGTGGGATGGTCAAACCTTTTCTGGGTAATGGTGCAGTACCACTCCAAGGACCTGATTTCATGCTCGCACCTGAAATCAAACACATGCATGCGCGTGTGCGCGCACACACACACGCACGCACGCACGCACGCACGCACGCACGCACGCACACACACACACACACACACCAAAACTAACTAACTAAACTCATGAAAATGTGTGAAAACTGACACTTTTAACGCAATAATCTCTGCTAAATGGATGCTGATATTTGTTTGTGTGAGAGATATTTGTCAATGAGGCAGTGAGTGGAAAGGTGTATGTGATCTAGGTATTGCTAATGTTGTGGGGACATAAATCTGTTTACACAGTCATGTTGTGGGGACTCGTCTCCCTTATGGGGACAAAAAGCTAAGTCCACTTAGTGAAAATCATGAATTTTAGGGTGAAAACTTGATTTAAAGGTAAGATAACTTTAGGGTTAGGCAGGTAGTAGTTAGGGTTAAGGTTAGCATAAATCTCCAGGAAATGAATGTAAGTCAATGTAATGTCCTCTGAAGTGATGGAAACATGACTGTGTGTGTGCGTGTGTGTGTGTGTGTGTGTGGACCTGCTCCTTTGTTTCCATCGGTGTTCAGTTTGTATCCGTGACGTGCCAACCCTTGAATCACAGCATCTTTGTTCTCCTCTTTCCCCCAGAAGGACAGCATCACTGGCATGGTGAACTGGTTTTTTGTCCTTGAGTGCACCACCCTGGAACAGCAAACACACGAGCAAACAGTCACACGCGCAAAATTCACAGTTTATAACTCTAATATAATCACTGGACACATGAGCTTATAGTTTCTGCTTTCCACACTGAAAAGAAGAGGGGGTATTAAGATATCTGACTATGAACAAATCTGTCTGGCGTGAAAATGGTTCCACAAAGCCAACTTTTACATAATGTCATCCGGCTTACTCAAGCCTGGTTTAAACAATCCAGATCACTTTTTACAGCAAGCACAGACTATTCAAAATAGACAAAAGAGGTGCCTAAAGCTACATTAAGCAATATGTTTTTTTTTTTCCCAGTAAAAGGAACCCTTGCAATGTGAGGGTCATTACTGTGGTTCTTCTTTCCATCAGCCAACCTGTTGTTATTTCCTGGTTTTAACTTTCTAAATTTCTGGATTGTCCCGAATAAGTTCCTCTTCTTGCAGCTTTAACTTCATTAAAAACTTCTCTGAAACCGCACATTCTTCAGATGAACACATCCAAATTTCAGATCCATCGTGAGAGTGCTTCTGTTGCTGCAATCAGCACTGCAGTGACAGAAAAAGTTCATTCAAAGCACCTTAGCCTGCAGCTGAATGTCTGAACCTTCACCACATTTTTCAAACTGCACAAAACAATACAAAAAAAAAAAAAAAAATCCAACAAAAGCCGTGTGAAAGTGAAATGTATCGCTCATTTCCATCCCGAAAACGCATTTTTTCACCTTCGCTTTCAGTTTTGAACAAATGATCTACTGTGATCCTGGAAGAAAGACCAACTCCGTTTCTTTACAAATGGGGGTTTGAGCTCTCAGCGCCCTCTAGTGGTCAGAAATCGCTTCGCGCAGTTTTAAAGGGAGCCTAAGATACCCATAAGCCTCTTCTTAAGGCAGGATGAGGCAGGTTTTATTCCAGATTGTACAGACTGACATCACTGAATCTGCTGAGTAGTGTCATTTTCTCATCTCTAACATGATAATGGGGAATGACACTGAGAAGTGTAAGGCAGTTAAAATTGTCCCAATACACTGAAGAAATTGATAAATCAGTTTATCCCTAGTGATTATTTCCCTTACCCCTCTACTTTGGCCAGGTTGTTGTCCATTACGTGGGCCATGGCTGCTGCCAGCTCCCGCTTGATGTGTCCCACCTGGCTGCCGTACACATTGGCCACCATCACAGCGTTGCGGTCGTATGGATTCTGGGGCTGCCGCACCAAGGCAACCATTTCCCCCTGGTTCACCTGTCAGAGCACATCACACAAAACACACTCTCACACAGAGACACTCTCGCTCTGAAGATTTTTTTTTTTTTACACTTATGTGCCAGCACTCGGGGTGAAAAACCAAACTGTTAAAACAAACTGTTCAAGACACAGCGCGCCCTACAAAGTGCAGTGTTGCAAACAAATCTGCTGCATGAGAGCATCTAACCACACACTGCGCTGATGAATTAATGAATACACTGAAAGCATTTTTATGTTTGTTTTACTCTAATAAACTTTTGATTTCATTTTCTTAACCCAAATCTCTGAGTGAAAAAGTTATTTTTGTAAATAAGACAAAATACAGAGAACAGTGGAGATGGTAGTGGTTTTGTTCTCACTGATGTACAAAACAAACTGAACTGAAAGTGAAATCATGACCCAAAAACATTAATACAAACTGAACCGTGGGCTTACTGAACTGTTACCCCATTAGTGTAGCATTGTTTTTTTTTTTTTTGTTTGTTTGTTCAATACCCAGTCTAGAATTTATTTTAGTTTCATATTTATTGTGTGCTTATTGGCTGTCTCAAATGCCTTATTAATTGCACTGATGGAGGCAAAGTGCTCATAATTTTGTTGTCCTTGTACAATGACAGTACAACTTTGTATTCTATCCTATCCTATTCTAGTCAGCTCCACTCAAACTAAGTCAGCCTCCATGTGAAATCACTGCACTTTGGGAGAAAATGAAACAGGCTGACGCTCACCACCCCGGTGTAGTATCTGAGGCCCACCACGGTGCCCTGCATCTGACCAAACAGCACGCTGCCGTCTGCGTCCGGCTCCTCAGACACCGCAGCTCGGATGGCCTGCGACAGACTCTCTGTGTTTGTCTCATGGCGATCTGTGAAGAGGTCCACCTCACTGTACCTGTCCCAACCGAACCGCCACCTGCGGGAAAACATCACTCCTGCAACACACACACAAAATACAAGCAGTCCAAGATTATTACAGTTAACTAAACCTAAACTAAAAACTAAAGCTAGGTTTGAAATAACATTTTAGTTAAGGCAAATAAAAACATAAACTAGACTTTAGAAAAAAAAATAACTGAAAAAATATTATGTAAAATAAAATAAATTAAAAAATATATACAGAAAATGTCTTCAGTTTTCATCTTTGTCAATTTGGTCAAGTTTATCATCACAACAACATGAGGAGGTGGTGCTGATGCTGACGTTTACTCAGACTGGGAGCTCAACATGACTGGGCGTCAATGGTCTTCACAAAGTGCTGGGTTTTTATTGTAAAAAACTATTGCGAATTTCTTCAATCTAATACTGCCAACTACAACAAACTGAACTAAAACTAACCATTTCAAACAATAAAAACTAGACTGAGACGAGTATACCTACACTGGAAACTAAGTGAAACTACATTGTTCATATCAAAAATTAAAAACAAAACCAAATCAGACAAATCTTCCATAAACCCATCTCTTTCCTTTTTGGAGAGAGTTTTCGTTAAAATAAATAAATAAATAAATAAATAAATATTATAGCATATTCCTGCATTGACTAATATGAATTTAGCTGCACCATCACTTATAGATACTGTCGGCTGCAATTAGCCTACAGGTGCGTAGTTAGCTTTTTTTTTTTTTTTACAAGCTAAATAACAAGCTATATCCATCTTATTTGCCACCAATTTCAAATGGACTACCTGGCGTTAGACACGTCTAGTCTTAAGTAACGTTAACATTATTCATGCTGTTAAAATAAGTCGTGTTATTTAGAGAGGTAGCATGCTAACCACCCTGTCACTTGTAAGCTAACGGAGCCGTGCTAGCTGATGTTAGCCTGCATGTGTGTCCGTTACGACAGAAAAGGAAGCAGAAACAGTTTAATTCATACTATCTGCTTCTCCTCGGCAACAGCGGACCTGCTGATCCAGGAAAAAACACGCTGTTTAACGTATTTGATGGGCTGTTGTTGCTTTTTGTTGGTACTTTTTTCCGCTGGAGGATGTCAAACGGGAGACCAGCGTTAAGCTAGCTGCAATACAAACAAGACTTCCGGTAGTACCTTTCAAAATACACTGGAAATCAATAAAGCGCACATTTTGGGATAAGTCTGAAAATACAGCTTTTGTTTTGTTTTTGTTATTTCTAAATAGCCAATAGGTATTTTTTTCAATAACATTTGGAACTTCACTTTGTGTAAGTGTTTTGATTTGACTTTTTGCCATTGTTATAGTTTTGTATTTCTTTTTTTTTTTTTTTTTTTTTTCTTTTTTAGTTTGTTTTTGATTTTAACTTTCAGTTCTGTTTAGTTTCAGTTAGTTTCCAGAGTGGGCTTGCTTGTTTAAGTTCATGTTTAGCTTTAGTTTGGGTTTTCATGTGTACGGTACTACCTTCAGTTAGTTTTTTAATATGATAATATGGGTGCAAAATTTAAAAAGTTCAACACAAACCCCAACAGTTTGTGAAGGCAGTTGACTCTCAGTCATGTCGACGTCCCAGTCTCAAGAAACATCAGTGCCAACGCCTCCTCATGCTTGATAAAACTGGCTAATCTGACAAAGACTAAAACTAAAGACACTTTCTGTATATTTTTATTTCCATTTATTCCATTTTTCAATATTGTTCATTTTTTTCTTAAAGTCAAGTTCCTATTTTTATTTCAGTTAACTGAATGTCTTTTTCACACCCAGTTTTAGTTTGTAGTTAAGTTTTAGTTAATTATAATAACATTAATGCTTTTATTTTGAAGGCAGATTCACCGTACTTCCGGTCGTGTTGCCGCTATCTTTACTCGCGTGCCGCCCCTCAGTCGACTCGGCTTGTTGTGCTAGCCGAGTTACGCGCGTTCCCACTGTTGACCAATGAGAGCAACGGAAGCCGAGAGGTTCCGATTCTGCGCTCGCTTTTTACGACGTTCCGTTTCCGCTCTGCCAGCCAGCCAGGTTCCTCTCCGGCCCGGGAGCCACAGAGCAGCTGGAGGGAGAGAGAGGGAGAGAGAGAGGGACCACCGGAGTGCCGCATGGTAAAAAGAACCAACTTTCCAACACCTCCCATGACATTTGTGAAATCTCAGTGTCAAATCAGGGTCTTGAACTGCGTGTGGCTCAGCTGAAACGGGGCGGAGTTACGGGAGTTTGGCCGGAGTGTGTGTGTGACAGTAACCGGTGAGTTTGAGGTTTGTCCATTCAAAGACAGGATAGAGAGCCGCCAGCATCTATAAACCCATAGCTACAGACTTCTGATTTGGTAATAGCATGATTATAAACTTTGTGTGTGTGTGTGTGTGTGTGTGTGTGTGTGTGTGTGTGTGTGTGTGTGTGTGTGTGTGTGCTGAATCTCCATTGGAGGCGTTCAGGCTGACGTGCATGCATTTTGCATTTTGCAAGACATTTAAAGATGAAGGGGGGGATTCAGAGAAAATACAGCAGAGGAGACATCAGAGGGCCTGGCTGAGCTCTCTGTCCTGGTGTCTGTGGGATTTGTGGGCTTACAAGAGAAGCCGTCCTTTAATTTAAAGCACAGTAATGACAGGCTAGGGGGGCCACCATAATATTATACTAACCCATGGTATTAATACAGTCCATCTGTGAGAGCATCCAGCCTACGATTACACCAGTGAATTGTCCTCGTCTTCTTGTACGGCCTGAAATTTGAGCTGCGGATGTGGGACAAGCCGGCTGAAGACATGGCAAGTGGAGAAATATTTTACCCAGGTCAAGTTTGCCAGGTTTATGTATGTAACAACAGAAAAATCAAAACCTGAGAAAACAATACGAGCTACAGTATGAATATAGTATCTGTCATGGGAGTTACTACTCAACAAAAATATAAAATATTACTCAGTTAATATAAAAAAGGCATTAGAAGTTGATATTCAAACATTTAAGGCCTTTGAATGAAGCAATATAATTTATTACTTGAGCCAGGCAACTAAATAAACCAATGCGTATTGGCTTTGTAAAATTAGTGGTTTTGGCACCTACAACCCTGCTCATCCACATTAACCAGAGCAAATTTTATTGGTTACTTCCTACCTGTACCAGCCGCCAAATGCCTGACAAAGCCAAACACAAAAATGGAAAGTATTACCATGCTTCTTTCCAAAAAAAAAAAAAAAAACAGTGTGGACGACCAGTCAAACTATAAGATATGATTTCATGCATTATTAGTTTGGCTGTGTTTTGGGTTTTCTGTCTGCTTCAGGTTGCAGCAGTGTGGGGTTAGAGGTTGCCAGGTTTGTAATTTCATTCATCAAAATGTTGACACACGGGTGAGGCAGCTGTTTGAATAACAGGATAAAGAGTTGAGTGTACAGTCGGTCATTGTGTTTCACGCTTGTGCTGCTGGGCTCAATCGCTGAGTGTTGTGGATGGTGGCGAGCACAGAGGCTAAGAGTGTGTGTGTGTGTGTGTGTGTGTGGGTATCTGCCGGGGGGAGGCACATCACTCCTTCCAGGAAGTCCTGCGCAGAATTTCCTTTTATAGAAGCCAAACACAAAAGGCTGCTGTTCACTTCCTGTAAACAGCTCGACGGCCGCGCTCGCCCACCTCTGGTTGGTCGGCCTGGCCGTGTGACACCTCTGGGACTCGGGGAGTTCCAGGATGAGGAAGTGGGCTTCCCTTGGAGGCGGCCAGGCACAGGGAATAGAAAGTGCAGTGATGCAGAGAACAAGCAGAGAATGAGGAATAGAAATCAGAAAGAGCAGAAGGATGAGACAGAACCGGGGGCAGAGCTGAGAAGGGCAGCTGGACGGTGACAAGGTATAAAATGTCCTGCTTATTAACAGGACATGAGAATCTATTTGTGAAAAGCCTTAGGGCAAAAAAACATATTGTTACTGTACAAATTTATAATGTTTTTCTTCTATTTTTTGTTGAAAAACTGAAGCATTTTGTACCTCCTGTCCTGTCCTTCTCTCAACAACGAAACAACGTGAAATGGGGAAATCAGTTTTTAGTTGATGTGCCCACCATTGTGCAACTGGGCATCACCCTGTTTTAAAGGATTGAGAGCCACTGGCCTAGATTACCACATTAACCGGCACGGTGCAAGTGGATGGCGCGGTGCAGCTGGGCGGTGCACCTGCCTGCCGGCCTCCAGGTTTTGCTGCAGTCCTCAGAAAGCTTAGCTCTAAGCTACACGAAAGATGTGCAGATGTTCACAATAGAGCCTCTGTTGGCAAGGGGAATGTGTGTTTTAGGGCAGGGGAATGTGCTCGAGGCGTGGCCTAAATGAGGAGGGGCCTGGTGTGTGTGCATGTGTGTGTGTGTGTGTGTGTTTGTGTGTATAATGGGCAGGGCAGCGCAGCCGTCCACAGCAGCCCTGCAGTTACAGAATTCCTACTGGGAGACGACAACATGTCTCAGCCTGGCCTGCCAGCACCCAACGCTCAGTCCAACACACACAAGTCTGAAAATGCACATTAAGGGCTGGGCTCGGTCTAATTTTACTCTGCACGGACAAGAATACACTTGTCGTAGCCAAGAGCACTGAGGAATGAGGCAGCCTGCTAAGACCTGCCCTGAGCGGGGTGAAAGAAACAGAGAGAGAGAGAGATAGAAAGCCAGAGAGAGCAAGGGAGCAAGAGAGCAGGAGAGGGAGGGAGGGACGGAGAGAGGGAGGGAGGGATAAGGAAATAGTGAGCGCTAAGGAGATAAATGAGCAGAGGAGTAAAACGTGCACACACCCTGGAATACAACAAAAGAGTTTCTTGTTTACCTGGTCTCCTGTAAGGCACAGAGGGGGCAACAAAAAGGTAAGTGGCAGTAACTGAGGTGAAAGATGTGTAGCCCTGAGGGAGAAAAGGAGGCGATTGAAGGATAAAGATAGGGGAGATGTGCATTCCGGCTTGAATGACTAGACTGACTTTGATTTTTGTGGCAGATCAATCGGCTGTGCCTTTTGTTATTTTTGAGCGGATCCATGCCCGTCCGTGTTGTGTGGAATAAACTTCAGCGGCAGACACAAGGTGAAACGTGCACGGTTTTCCACATGCAGGGCAATTGTTTATCAGAAAGCAACGCTCCGGGCCACCGAGGCCTTCGTCCGATCTGTGATTCAACATGACAGCACAGCGGGTTGCAGCGTGAAGCCTGAAAGATTGTACGGCTACAGGTTAGTTGAAAGTGTAGAACCAGAAAAGTCTCAGGGAGGTGACAGACTTGTCCTCGTTTCAAGACAGCAGCGTTGTGCTCATGGCCTCAGGGCTTGCCTGTTACATAAGACACAGCAGCCTGCTTCATTTGACCTGTTTGATATCCTTATAGGCCTAAGATTAACCTCAGCTGCTGTGTATCGTTGACACAAGGAAGGAATGCATCAAGACCGCCGCCTGCATAGAGATTGGCTCGCAGATATACGCTGACACCTCATTGGTTTGTTGTACTTTGAATCAGATCAGTGTTTACAGTAAGTCAGTCCCGCGGTCCTGTGAGGGCCAAGGGGGTTTCACAAGGCTGACAGCACGGGAAAAGCTTTTCATGTCGGCCCACCTGACTTTGACGGCGAGCCGTGTTTTGTTACCCGGGTTAATTTGCACGATGTCATCAGAGTCAGACGCAGGAAGTGAGGAAACCTTTGTTTGCTTCCTGTTTCCTGTCTGTGATGTCAGCAAGAATCTAGGCCGCTTTCAGCCTCACGTCGAGACGCTCGCTCTGCAAGACGGGAAGAGCTGCTTTTGTGGTTGAGGGCTGTCTCTCTCTGTGTGTGTGTGTGTGTAACAGGATAAAACGTGTGGTTAACAATCTCACTTTTCACCTTATTAGGTTAATGGATAATACTCAGAGCCTATACATTGCATTGCATCTTGCATTGCAAAGTCTTCTCCTTTGCTGTCATTCACATTCACACGCTCAATCACTGACACTCCTCCCTCCCTCTCTCTCTCTCTCTCTCTCTCCTTTTCCCTCTCTCTGTCTCTCTCTTTTCCTTCCTCATTCATTTGTACTGCAAGTAGTAAACGAGATCCAACACGTCATATAACCTTTTCAGTGTTGCTTCCTGTTCCCAGTTTGTACTTTTTTTTCCTCCTTTCAATGCTCAGTAGTGACCCAGAGATTGTAGAGTGAATGGATTAGGTAGGTGTGTGTTTGTGTGTGTGCATGCATGTGTGTGTGCGTGTGTGCCTCTGTGTATGTGGCTTTTGGGTTTTAGTTTTCAGTTTTCTCTTTCTGTTGTTTGCACTCTGTGTGATATATGCTGCACACCAATCCAGTACAATGCAGTCTTTGCAAGTGCAGGGGATCTGTTTAAATGCTTTGTTAGTATGCTGGGTCAGCATGTAACAGTTTGACTTTAAAAGACAATATCATTATCAGCCCAATATTATTTTTACTGTTATATTTTGCACCTGCGTTTGTGTTGGATTTCTCACAAAAATGCGTGTTAATATCAGCATCCGTATCAGCCGTTATGGATCGGCAGATGTCAGTATTGGCCTCAAAAAATAAAAAAAACATGCAGTCATTCGTGTGTGTCTGTTTCTCCCACTCTGCAGGTGTACATGTGTGTAGATGTGTGACAGCGGAGTGTGTGAGGACAAGCCCCCCGCCCCCCCTGTCAGGATGAGCAGCCAAGGAGGAGGAGCCAAGGACCCCCAGTCAGCCAATCACAGCTCTCGGCCGCTGCCCTCAGTACCAGAGGAGAAGAAGTCTAGAAACAAGATCATCTCCATGTTCGCATCTGAGAAGGGTGAGAGAGAGAGACGTAGACATGCACACACACACACACACACACACACACACACACACACACACACACACACACACACCGGTGACCATCTCCTTCGGTCCTGTGCTAACCCTTGACCTTTACCCCCAGGAGGCCGGAAGAAGGACCGGGACAAGGACAGGCCTGAGATCTCCTCCCCCTCAGACTTCGAACACACCATCCATGTGGGTTTTGATGCCGTCACTGGAGAGTTCACTGTAAGTGTGTCAACTTCATCCTGACTATTAGGGATGTCGCTAGAATCACTATTTAGGCACCAAGTCAATTCTGAAATTTTGAAAAATATATGAATACTAGTGTTTTTAGTATCAACACAACACCCTCACTCTGTAACTCCATGTTGTTATTCTATTGTAGCCTTAACCTGTATGTTTAAACACTGAAACACACAACTCATATGATTAAAACTTTAATTTGAAAAGATTTTTTTGTTGAGATGTTTTAATTTTACGAGGTCACAATCTTGTAACTTGATGTTCGCATTCATGAAACACATAAAGTTTCTTGTTAATGTTCATACAAAGTTTTTGAACAAAGTAATGGAGTACTGGGGTCAACTACCAAAATTCTGGCATCATCACATCCCTACTGGCTGTTTGTACTTTGACATAATAATGTGACAGTCGCCGGTGGTCTGAATTAGATGACATTAGAAGGCCTTTTAAATTTTGTGAATTTTTGTGACCTAAAGTGATCTTAAGATTATTGCTTTACTTGGGATAATTTAGTTGTGTTAAGTTGTGTT
Source organism: Myripristis murdjan (assembly GCF_902150065.1). NCBI lineage: Eukaryota > Metazoa > Chordata > Actinopteri > Holocentriformes > Holocentridae > Myripristis > Myripristis murdjan. The sequence goes on from NC_044001.1 coordinate 11,086,727, forward strand.
TTTCTTTTTGAAGCAATGCATCCTCAACAGGATGACATAAGATTGTTTGTGTGTGTGTTTCATACCAAGACGAATGCGTTGAGTTTTCCAGGTTTCTTATTTTGGTTCTCCCTATTTTCATGTATCAATCAATAATTGTGTGTGTGTGTGTGTGTGTGTGTGTGTGTGTCCAGGGCATGCCGGAGCAGTGGGCCCGTCTCCTTCAAACCTCCAATATTAGCAAATCAGAACAGAAACAGAATCCTCAGGCCGTCCTCGACATTCTCAAGTTCTACGACTCCACCAGCGGAAAACAGAAATACCTGAGTTTTTCTGCCTCAGGTCAGTTTCTTTTCTTCCTCCTCCGTCTCTCTCGCTCAAAAAGGTTTTTTACTCAGATTACAGATCAGCAGGTAACTAAGTCAGGCTTTGCATCTATCACGTCTCCCTCTTCTCCTCTTACATTTTCTCTGCTCTTCTATTGTCTCTTTCAGATAAAGAATCACAGTCGGTGAGTATTCCTGTTTCTCGGCTGGGTGGACAGACATCGTCATTTCATTACACATGTAGATGTCGACTCTGCTCTTTGCACACTTCATCTGTGTGTGTGTGTGTGTGTGTGTGTCATTGTTGCAGCCGGGTAAGAAGGGTACTGAGACCTCCCCATCAGGTGTCAAGGACGGCGATGATGACGACGATGATGAAGCTCCACCCCCAGTTGTGGCACCACGGCCAGAGCACACAAAATCAGTGAGTCAACCTGCCGATTACCACTTTTAAACGTTTAAACATTTCAGCATTTCAGTCTGTATAACGGAAAAGCTGTGGAACGCATGGTGCCACAGTCTATAAAAGAAGGTGAGGAAAATATTGTAATATTTTATGTTCATCAAGAGACGTTAAGGTGTGTATTATTAAAAGTATTTACACAAGTAGATATGACACCACAAGGGAGGGGATGTGTATCTGTGTTGGTATCGCTTCAGTTATATTTAGACCTTAGGGTTTTAGCTTACGCTCTTTTCCAGAGCTTGTAGTGCAATCAGCGTCACATCTGAAATCACTAGAAAAACAGGCCAACAACCAGTGAGGAATTTTCTGTCTGCACCTCTTGTTTTGTGTCAGGTGTACACGAGGTCAGTGATCGATCCGCTCCCACCTCCAGAGGTAGATGCAGCCTCCAAGGCGGCCGACAAACAGAAGAAGAAGGGAGGCAAGATGACCGATGAGGAGATCATGGAGAAACTGCGTATGTCAAACACGCACAACATAGACTGACTCATCTCAGGCGTGGCCACATGTATTTTTTGGCTGCAACAGTGTTCGCTTAACTGCATTTTTTTTTTTTTTGGGATTATCCTTAGGAACTATTGTCAGTGTTGGCGATCCCAAGAAGAAATACACCCGTTATGAGAAGATCGGCCAGGGGTGAGTCAGCATCTGCGCTGGATATGCTGCTGGTTCAGATTCTGGAAATGATAGCAGCTCCCAAACCAAAGAATAAGGGCAACCTATCCGTATAATTTATGTGCATGCATGACTCAAAGATGAATGCTGAAAAAGAAGTTCATAATAAACCTGTACTTTTAAATAGGAAACAACTGACAAAATGCCACTCATGTCATGTCACCTCTCCCTGTCTTTCTTTCACAGGGCGTCTGGCACAGTCTACACAGCTATAGATGTCGCCACAGGGCAAGAGGTACAGTTACTGCACTATTGTCCTCTCTTCTCAATATGTGAGCAAGCCAAGAGGAAGTCATTTTTATTGCTGAAACTCATCAAGTTCCCTTTAGAATGATGCATGAGGTGGAGCTTAGGGGGAAAAAAAATACAACACAGGAGGCCTCACTGGTCCCCTGCTAACAGATGTTCATTAAAATGACATATTTCAAAGCCAAATCCAAGCGTCTTTGTTGTATTTTGGCCACACTGCCTTTTCCAGCTTGAGTAAGTAATGGACTGTGGCCTGTTCCTAGATGGCTTGTGTATACAGTATCGTGGTGTGTTTTGCAGGTGGCCATCAAACAGATCAACTTGCAGAAGCAGCCCAAGAAAGAGCTGATTATCAATGAGATCCTGGTCATGAAGGAGTTGAAGAACCCCAACATTGTCAACTTCGTAGATAGGTAATATCAGCAGTAACTTTAACAGATACTGCGCACATACACACGATTGCAGCATCGACTAAATCGATTAATATGTTAATGTTCATCGATGTGCGTGTGTGCGTTTTTAGTTTCCTGGTTGGAGACGAGCTTTTTGTGGTGATGGAGTACCTGGCCGGTGGCTCTCTAACTGATGTGGTGACAGAGACGTGCATGGACGAGGCTCAGATTGCCGCCGTCTGCAGAGAGGTACGGTGTTATGTAAGAAGGAAGGGAAGGAAAAGGAAGGAAAGGTGTAGGTTTATTTATTAAGAATGATGCAGTAAGTGTAAGTGTTGGGGGGGAGTGCTCCCAGTCCTCAGGCAGCATCTACAGCTTGGATAGAGTTGCATATAGCTGTATGTAAAAAGCCTATTTGTGTCCATCCATACCTACATTTGCTCAATTTTAAGAAAAAGGAAAAAAGGTGAGGCTCTAATAGGAGAATGACTAGGACAAAGGTTAAGCTGAGTACGTGCATGCATTATTGCTGTATTGAATATCAGCACATAACCATTTTTTCAAGTGCAACACCTGCATAAATGGTCATCCAACAAACTTTGGGTTGTTACTGGCCTGTCGCAATATGCAAAAATGTCAATACATTTTATATACACGTTTGACATGCATTCAGAAAGTGTATCTATGTTTTTTTTCTCATTCATTTTTTATCACACAGTGTGATTGATAACATTTTGGTGTTGTAAGCTGCTTCCTTCTCTCTGTCCAGTGTCTCCAGGCTCTGGAGTTCCTTCATGCCAACCAGGTCATCCACAGAGACATCAAGAGTGACAACGTACTGCTGGGCATGGACGGATCGGTCAAACTCAGTAAGAGAGTGCACACAGTACACACACACACACACACACACACATGCATACAAGCACACACAGATGTAGAGAAACACGCACAGTCCACATGTACACTGGATAAGTCCCTCAGTTTTCTGCAGCACAGTGGCTCTTACCAAAAAATACCACATCACTGGTAAACTAATGATTTGCACTTCCTAGTTCAATTTGAATGGTTGTTATTACTTTGAACTGATTGATCTCAGCCCTGTTTGTCTCTCTCCTCCAGCTGACTTTGGCTTCTGCGCCCAGATCACCCCAGAGCAGAGCAAACGCAGCACCATGGTGGGGACGCCGTACTGGATGGCTCCTGAAGTGGTGACCAGGAAGGCTTATGGCCCCAAAGTGGACATTTGGTCCCTGGGTATCATGGCTATAGAGATGGTGGAGGGAGAGCCTCCGTACCTCAACGAGAACCCTCTCAGAGTGAGTGTGTTGTAGCTCACGGATGGGCCAAGCATGTATGACTGTGTGTGCGAGTGTCTGTCCATTTGGGTGCACAGTGCATGTTTGGAAGTGGAGGGGGTTGAGCTGAAATTAAACCGACCATGACAGGCTTTTGTCTAGCTCAGTCACTTTTGATAAAGCTTATCAACATTTTTAAGCTGATATAATAATAATAATAATAATAATATAATCGTGGTCACCAACTGTGTGCATAGCTGCTGTTTTATTCATGACAGGATGACTCATGAGAGGCATTACTTCAATAACAGACCCCCTACAGGGATGAATGAAGTGTTTTATTTTTACTTTACTTCTTCTTGGCAATAGTATTGCCAAGAAGAAGTCTGAAAAATCTAATTTGTTTTTTTGTACAACCGTCAGTCATCACTTAGAAATTTGGCAGCAAGTTATTTGAGAAGCATAAGTTAAGTGTTTCAGTATCTGTATTTTAGTGAAGGTTTTTATTTTAGACTGTAAAATAATTTTAGAACAAATTGTGCCTTAGCTGCAACTTTAGTGATGCAGGATAGGGTGTAACTACAAAGACTGGTGCTATGAAGGAATTGCTTCATGCTAGTATGTAGATGCAAAGTGTGACTGCTGCTTTTGTATGTACTGCATTTCTCACCGTACCGTTGTCTTGCACCTAGGCATTGTATTTAATCGCCACAAACGGGACCCCTGAGCTGCAGAGTCCAGAGAAGCTGTCTCCCGTCTTCAGATCCTTCCTGTCCCGCTGTCTGGAGATGGATGTGGAGAAACGAGGATCGGGCAGAGAACTGCTGCAGGTAGAGCAGGCCGACACACTCTCACTGCCTCATTATAATAACAGTATTTATGATAATAACAATGATGCTCGTCAAAGTTGTTTGTAGGCCAGTGAAAAAGATGATTTTGTGATTGCCTACCCTAGAAATGGAGGTAAGCCACAACTTTGTCATAATTAATATGGATACTCTTTTGTCTGCCTGCACTTGTAGCACCAATTCCTGAAGCTGGCCAAGCCCCTGTCCAGCCTTACCCCCCTCATCCTGGCAGCCAAAGAGGCCATGAGGAGCAACCGCTAGTCCCCATTGCCTGCCATACCAACCAGCATCTTCTACTGCCCTGTGTATGGTAACCACTAGCAAACCGCTAAAGGTTTACTGTGTTTCATTTTTTCCAAATGCCTCTCTCCAAGACGTTGTGTTATCCTTGTGCTTTCTTATCCATGTGCCTTTTTCCATGGCCCCACACAGCCATGTTACATTCACTAACTGCAGTTGTAGCTTGTATGGCTGGTGTGTTTTTTAATGCAACATGTATTTTTTTTGTCATATCAAAGAGATAATTCCAGGCAAAATATGGAACAAAGACTCCAGTGTTTCTGCTGTGCCTGTTGTTGATGTTGACCTTGGTTGCTATAGTTACACTTGCATTTTGGACAGAGTTGCATGTGTTCAAAGTTGCAACGGAAAACCAAAGTATACCAATCGTGTGCCATACAGTAACCAGCTATACCCAGGCCCAGCATCAGTGCAATTTATACTTTTTTCATGGGTATCTTTCATTAACTTCTAATGGTAGGTGTAAAATGTCAAAAAATTTCATGGAAATGACCTTTAACTCACTCAAACTTAACTGAAAGCCATACGCAGGCATGGGGTTGGGGGGGTCTACATTTCTATCACTATGTCGTTCCTTGAAGATGTACTGTTTGTCTTTTGCTGTGCCTTTTACATGTTGTGCCTTAACGTTGGGGTGTGTGTGCTGTATGAACCTGTTTGTCTGAATGTGTTTTATGCAGAACTGGAGGAAGACTTAGCGTTGTTTTGTATATTATGTACTTTCATCGGTCGTATCCTTTTTTTAATCTGTAATTTTTACCAGCTTTTAAAAAAGTATGTATATCATTGTTTTATACTTGTAACTAACATGAGAAATGACCGGTTTGTATTTTTTCAACATGTTTGTGTACCGTTCAACGTCTGTTCACTGAACTGTGCAGTTATCAACCCAAACTCAAAATCATGAACTCAATAGCAAAGCCTCAGCATGACACTCAACATGGAGCTGAGTCAAGTGGTATTTGCAAAGTATTATTTTGCTTTAGAGCACCAGATGGGTTGGGTTTCCAAACTGGGAAAATTCCTCAAATGCCAGCAAGTTTTGACAATCACATGGATTATTTTAATTAATATATTACTTTGAAGACATGTGGTGCTGTGAACCCTTCTCATCTGAGGCTAGAAGCAGGTTCAAATTAATGCTACGTACCTGCAAATACTATTTGGCTGGAGTACGCAACTGTGTGACTTAAGGCTGATAAGAAAGAAAACATTACAGTTTAAGTGTGATGAATGTGTGATTGTCTGCAATAATGTTTTTTGTGTTTTTTTTTTTTTTAAATCATGAAACCAACATCTGCTGATGAATCAAAACCATGTGAAATCACAGAATGTAGGCTAAATTATTATTAAAGGTGGACCTGTTCAAACGTGATGTCTCATTAATACAACTGTGAGTGGATGTCATGGTTGTAATGGAGTTCCCTTCTCTGTTGTTGACACAAGAGGGCACTGTTTGTCTGACTTTTAACAGAAACACTGTAGCACCAGGGTAAAGACAGCACATATGGATATCACACACCCACAGACACACACTCTCGCTCTAGTAAATTGAATTTTGGAGGCGCTTCCTTGCACATCAAGTGCCACATCTTGCACCAAGTCTGAGATCGTCTTCAACACAGATTTACTAAAGATGTTACTGATTCGACTGCAAGCTGCGCTGGCATTCCTCGCTGAAGGTGAGACACATCATTTCTATAGTATAATTTAAAGTTTGGGTTGACTCCTACACAAATAAGTTAACTGTATTTTTGTAGCTGATATATATATGTTTCGTAAAATATTTCACCCTATAATATTAATATCTTTTTTTTTTTATTATTAGTTGCAGTCCAGCTGTGACTCGGTCCCCTGTATCCAAATCTGTTGGTCTGGGAGAAACTGTCTCTCTGAGCTGTACAGCCAGTTCAGGAGTTGGTGAAGATCTGAGCTGGTACCTGCAGAAACCTGGACAGCCTCCCAAACTGCTCTTTTATCAAATAAGTACACGTGCATCAGACACTCTGACCATCAGTGGAGTCAAGGCTGAAGATGCAGGAGTTTATTACTGTATGGGAGTATATGGTGGCCTGGTGTTCACATGGTGAATTATGTACAAAAATACTCCTCAGACTGCATAGAGTTTGCATCTCTGACCTTCTGCTGGAGTTATGCATGACTAGTCCACTGAACGCTATGGTTTAAAGCACAACTAGACAGTACAAGCACAACCACTAAAAAACCCCTGACGTTCGTCCACACCCAGAAAGTGAAACTCAGATTTGCATCACCATGAGATTCATGTTCTGTCCCTCCCAGAATAAAACAGCTCGGGACGCAGATGTTCAACCAAGTCCAGAGAGGTTTCATCTGAAACTTGTTCTCAGTGAAATATGAAAGGAACTAAATGTAGTTGCCAGAAATGGCTGTGTGAAATATTTATTTTTCTTGTATCAAGTCAGAATGTACATGACAGGCTTTATAAAGAAAACAAACAGCTGGACAAAAAGGGCTTGTATCCAGAAAGATCCAGTGGAATACAAAATTTCTTCATCTGTCAAATGTCCGTAATGCTTATGCAGAGGATACAGGGATATCTGATTGGTCACAGATCCTTTTGAATACTGTCCAGATAGGTTTTGTATAACATATTCCTTAGCACACATAATTTAGAATTATACATTCACAACACAAGATTTCTAGGATTATTTATTTGGAAAAATTCTATAAATGCTGTATGGTATGATTTTTTTTTCTGAGTAACTTCCACCAATGACATAGCAAATAATAAACTGGGTAAACCTTGTCCTTAAGTAAGTGATAATCATGAACCATCAAACAATAATATAAGCATAAATCACAATATTTATGGGGGGGGGGAAAGTTGGACACCCTGGACCAATTTATGAGCACAAAGCCATTTTACAAGACTGGAAAAAAGAAAAGTCCTTAGGTTTAAATGACAGAGAAACAGCAAACAAAAGGTAGGGCATATGGCATTTTATAGGTGTGCTTTTGAACTGAGAAAAAAATGCAAGGAAGGGTGGTCTCTCTCTTATCCCATTACTCACAGGAACAGGTGTATGTTTGCATACTTTGACATGTTTTGCATGACTTTTATGCATCACCGGTCTACAGAGTTTAAATGCTCACTGTAGGTCACAGTGAACACACACTGTGTATCTAACATTGTTCTGATATTTTCATATGTTGTGGAATTCCTATTCCTCCCACCATCTTTTGCTCCAGTGAACTTTCTATTTCTCCACTCTTCTCCACTAATATAATCTGCATTGCTTTGCAGTGACATTATTAACATTTGCTGTTAAGACTCAATCTTCATTTCTCATTTCAGAGTCTTCTGCCAACAAATTTCTGACTCAGCCTGACAAATCCAAGTCTGTGAGTCTTGGAGGGACTGTGTCCATCAGCGCCACAGGGAGTTCAGATATCGGCCCTTATCTAAGCTGGTACCTTCTGAAACCCAGAGAGGCTCCAAAACTTCTGATATACACAGCATCAACTCTAAACTCAGGAACTCCATCCAGATTCAGTGGCAGTAGATCTGGTTCCAGCTACACCTTAACCATCAGTGGTGTTCAGAGAGAGAGATTGTGATGTGGATAACTGGTCCACTGAACACAGCACTCTGGCCCTGGCACACAAGTGTCATCAAGCATGAACACACACTGACTCTACATGATACTGAAACACACTGAGAGACAATTTCCAACTTTAAGCTTAACATCCCCAGAAAAACTCAACTTTTCATGAGTGTATGGATGGGGTTTGACCCTTCTTAGTTATTTGAAATCAACTAAAAAACAGTACATTTGTTATGAAACATTAAAGCAGTCGAATCCTGACATGGATGAAGAAGGAAAGAGTGGTGGGTAAGGGCAGATATGACCGTGCAATTGTTGAGTTGGTGACTCTAATAATAAAGGAATTGAGAAAGAGACAGTTTTGTCACATTTGACTGTAGGACTATGATAAATATTTAATGATAGAAAGTGAGTATTTTCTGTTGGAATGAAATATTTCAAGTATAGGTCAGTTGGAAAGTTTATGAATTTAGAAAATGCTAAATTCAAAATATTTCCTCAGCAAATATCTTTATTATCCAATAAGTGTATAGATGGTGTGTAACTAAGCAGTATTTCCAGTTGATTTTGTGTCCCACATTGCCTTCAGTCTGTGGAGAGCAGACAGATGATTTCCATAGAGAGGAGGCTTTGCATGGTCAGCTGATCCTCCAGTGAACTTAGAAGGTTTATAGTCGTGTGAGTTCAACACTGCAGGACTCACATGTGTCAGTCAACACAGCACAAAGCACAAGCAGCATGACTCTCATCAGCATCTTCATCTGGATGCTGGCCTGCTGCTGCTTCACAGGTTGATTCACTCAGCAAAATATCAGCCATGCTGGACTGTGTTTTCTGTCATTGATTTGTGCTGATAAATGAAGTTTTTGTTTTTGTCTGCAGGATCCAGCAGTCAGGTGACTGTGACTCAGCCTCCAGTGGTGAAATCTACTCCAGGATCCACTGTCACCCTGTCCTGTAAAATCAACACAGCAGTTCACACATATGATGATGAAGACAAAGCACAATCTGCCTCTTTCAGCTCACTGTTTAAGCTAATAGCTAATGATTGTTTACAGGCTCAAGCGAGTGCATGACAGTGAGGGAGAGAGAGGACAGACCACAGGAGGAGCAGGAGGAGTTTTTTAGTCTTTCAAATAGTCTGTCAGGATATTAATGTCAGAAATAGTTCATATTCTACTGATATTTTGGGTTTGTCTTGAGATAGATATCTATTTTTATTTTTATTTTTATTTTTTCAATTTAAAGCAGGCTATTTGTACTTGGAGTTTGATAGGCCCACAGTTACACTTTATAATTTAAATGTATAAGGGCTGTGCATTTTAAGCTGCATTATTTTGTGGCATAGTTTCATTTCATTTTCTTAGTGTACAGCTCAGACATATACAGTATGTCACTATTTGATGCCATATTTTGCTTTGTTTTTGTTGACACTACAATGAATATGTTTTTTGGAGAATAGTTTGATGTAGTTGGATTATTCAAGGTATTTCCTCTAATTTTAGAGCTTCTTTTGAGTTTCTAGTTCTTGTAAAGCTACTTTGATGGACTATAGTAGAAATAGAACAGTGAGCAAAGAAATTTGGTCAGAGGATTATTGTTTTTAATACCATTATTTAAAACATATGAACACGCTGAGGGCTCAACACTGTACAGCAAGATTCAAAGGAGCGTAAGAGAGAAAGAGGGAGGTACAGTCGTGCCAGACAGCAATTTTTTCAAGTCCCCTCCATGAATTACTCTCTTTATTGCCCCCCCAATAATGAAATGGGATTTTCGCCCCTGCACACACACACACACACACACACACACACAAAACAGTAGGAATCAAAACAGGACATGCAGTGGACCAAACCACTAAGTAGGATGAAAGGAGGGGTGCGTCAGTGGCTCTAAACTAAAAAACACATTGTTTTCCATCTGTAATTAACCAAGTGCCTCCAAAGTACATTGTACAATTTAAAATTATATAGTTTTGTTTCCTATGATTTTTTGGTGAAAAACTATGCCCCAAGATTTCCATCTATGTCTGTAAGCAAGTCAAAACCTCGTTGAACCGCTGGCTGGCCCGTCACTGTGCTGAGCACGGTTTTAGCTTTGTGGATAACTGGCCTTCCTTCTGGGGCCGCCCTCACCTGCTGAAAGCGGACGGCCTTCATCCTACTGGGGAAGGCGCCGCTCTTTTGTCTAGCAATATAGATAGAGCTTTAGCTTCTGTTTGACACTAGGGACTTAATACTCGGCAGGTGGCAGGTGATTAGAGAGCCTGCCAGGCCCGGACTGTACATCGGGAGAACCGGGAGATTTCCCGAAGCGCCGGCCTGTCACTGGCCTGGTGGCCTGCGCGTGTTTTTTTTTTTTTTTTAGACAGGTCGCCGGCCAGGCCAATCAGCTTTTTTTTTTTTTTTTTTTTTTTAAGTCAGAGAGACAGGCCAGGCCAATCAGAGGCCACCAACCTGTGAAGAGATCAAGACGTGATTGGTTTGTTTTGATTAACAGCCGCCCCAACACTCCCAGTCCGTTGTAAACAGGCAGCATGTTGAGGAGGGGGTGTCGTAACTCGCGTGTGCCCCCCCCCCCCCCCCCCCCCCCCCCCCCCCCCTTCCCCGCTCTGGCCTGACACCTGACTGACATGTGGCCTGAAAAAGTGTCCCAGTCCGGCCCTGGAGCCTGCTAGGTATAAAATTAGTGTGGGTGTGGAGTCATCTAGTGTAGTTAAGGTGATTGGTCAGGATATCTCTCACAGTATACATAATCAGACTACTGGCTTGGCTTATGACATTGAGACAGTCTCCCTACCCCACTGGCCCGCTCACAGTCTCCTGGTTGGCCCGTATATGTATCTACAAACTACCCCTTCTACTGTTGTGGTACATTCCTGTAACAAAGCACCTTATAGACTACAAAACCATACTCCTCAAGCTATTAAGCCTGTGCTTACTCATCGTCCTAAGCGTAAAGGTTTGGGACGGTCAGCTAATCACACTAGATGTTTGGTCCCTATTAATACCTCAGCCAGTGGTGGGTCTTCAGATCTGCTCACCACTGGTCGTGGCAGCAAGAACCTAAAATTTGGTTTTATAAATATTAGATCTCTGGCTACCAAAGCTTTACTTATAAATGATCTAATTCTTGATCATGGATTGGAGATGATTGGTCTGTGTGAGACATGGTTGAAACCAAATGTTTTCCTGCCCCTAAATGAGGCTACTCCACCTAATTACTCCTATGCCCATGTAGCCCGGGCTCATAAACAAGGCGGTGGTGTTGCCTTAATTTACAAAGATATCTTTAATTTTACATCTAATCTGGAAAATAAATTTAAATCCTTTGAGGCTCTTGTCTTGAGTTCATCTTCCTCAGCCATGCATAGCCTTTCTCCATTTTATATGGTGGTGATCTATCAACCGCCTGGTCCTTACTCTCAGTTTTTAGATGAGTTTGGTGAATTTTTGTCAGGCTTAGTTACCCATTCTGAACAGATCTTGGTTTTTGGAGATTTTAATATCCGTATAAATAAGGCTGACGATCCACTGAATAAAGCATTTTCAAATCTTATTGATACATTTGGATTTACTCAGTCTGTTCAAGAGGCAACTCATTGCAATGGTAATATCCTTGATCTGGTCTTGTCTAAAGGGATTGTTGTTTCTGATCTGACTGTCTTATCAGCCACCTCTGCTGTGTCAGATCATTTTCTTATTAAATTTGAGGCATCACTGGCCTGTCCTGTTAGTGGTGGCACAGATGTAATCACTAGTCGCCATATTGGTCCCTCTGCTGTTGCTGCGTTTAGCCAGCAGTTGCCTGGAGTTTTGGCTCCTCTCACTGTAGAGACAGGCTCTGTCGAAAACCTTACTAGTTCCCTCAATGTGGCCCTCTCCAGTCTCCTTGATACAGTTGCCCCGCTCTCTACCAGACCGAGGCGACTGAAGAGATCCACACCCTGGTTTAATGAAGAGATACGAGCTTTGAAGCAGGCCTGCAGGAGATTGGAACGACAATGGCGAAAATCGAAGTTAGTAGTTTTTTACCTATCCTGGCATGATAGTTTATTGAAATATAAGTGCGCCCTAGCTGTCGCTAAAGCAGCCTATTTCTCCCGCTTAATCACCACTAATAAACATAATCCTAGATTTCTCTTTGAGACAGTAGCAAAGCTCACAAAAAAACAGCCATCTGCTACTAGCTTATCACTTACAGCAGATGATTTTCTGGACTTTTTTGGCAACAAGGTTGAGGAAATCAGGCAAAAAATTAATTCTGAATCCGCTGCAGCTCCTGCGGACTCATTGGTAGTCGCTAGCTCACCAATAGTCCCTACTATCTCGGTTTTTGAGGCTGTCTCACTTGATACCTTATCTAAGCTTGTGATAGCCTCTAAACCGACAACCTGCTTTCTTGATCCGCTACCTGCCAAGCTTTATAAAGAATCCTGGCCTTTACTGGGCTGTACAATGCTAGATATTGTTAATTTATCTCTTAGTACTGGCATTGTGCCCAGCAGCTTTAAGACAGCTGTGGTCAGACCGCTTTTAAAGAAAGCACATCTTGATTCTAGTTCTTTAAATAGCTATCGCCCAGTTTCCAATCTCCTGTTCATGTCTAAAGTGCTCGAGAGAGTTGTGTTTCAACAACTCTCCACCCATTTGGCAGTGAATCAGCTGTATGAGCCTTTCCAATCAGCTTTCAGGGCCTGTCACTCCACTGAGACAGCACTTACTAGAGTTGCCAACGATCTGTTGGCTATTGATGCGGACTCTACCTCTGTGCTTTTATTACTGGACCTCAGTGCAGCCTTTGATACTGTTGATCACTCCATTTTATTAGAGAGACTAACTGAGAATTTTGGTGTCACGGGCTCCAAATGCGGGGTACCTCAGGGCTCAGTCCTGGGTCCTCTTCTCTTTTCCCTGTACATTTCGCCACTTGGACAAATTATACGTAGCCATGGTATTAATTTCCATTGTTATGCTGATGATACTCAGCTATATTTGCCCATAAAGGCTGATGATCCCACAGAGATCAATAGATTAGAGGTCTGTCTGGCTGCGGTAAAGAATTGGATGTCTTGGATTGGATGTTTTGAACAGTTAACAGTTCTACTTGACAACTGTGTGATTTCACAAAGTGTGGCAGCCAAAAATCTCGGTGTTACTTTTGATCCCTGCTTATCCTTTGACAGGCACATTAAGGATATCACCAAGACTGCCTATTTTCATTTACGTAATATAGCACAAATTCGGTCTTCCCTGTCCATGGCTGCCGCAGAGACCTTAATTCATGCATTTGTTTCAGCCAGACTTGATTACTGCAATGTTCTGTTTTCAGGTCTCCCACAGGCCAGCACCAAAAGTCTCCAGATGGTTCAAAATGCTGCAGCTAGGGTCTTAACTAGAACTAGAAAATTTGATCATATTACTCCAATTCTGGCCTCCCTTCATTGGCTTCCTGTGCATATTAGATCTGACTTTAAGGTGCTTCTGTTAACCTACAAAATCTTAAATGGGTTTACCCCATCTTACCTTTCAGATCTCCTTAAACCCTACATTCCATCGCGGGCTCTCTGCTCTCAAAATGCGGGGCTGCTTTGCTTACCTAGGATTAAGAAGAAGTCAGCAGGTGGCCGGGCCTTTTCCTATCATGCCCCGCTGCTATGGAATAACCTCCCTGCTGACGTCAGGCAATCTGAATCTGTTGATTCTTTCAAATCTAGATTAAAAACTCATCTCTTCGGCCTAACTTATGGCTGACAGTTAGTGGTACGGTGGGCTGGTTCTCTGTCTCAATGAAGTAACCCAAGCACTCACCTGCCGACGAGATTATGAGATTATTGCTCTCACGGAGCTAATTATCAATTAGTCTTCTCCAGATAATTAATGTGCCACCTTTGTCTCTGTGTGAGTGTGTGTGAATGGTTGATGTGTGTTTGTCCGAGTGCATGCTCTGTCTACTTTAGATCCAGGTCGTCGTGGTGTAGGTGGCTGTGTGGCCCGGGTCCCTGGCTGCTCTTGTGCATCCGGCTTCCCTTGGCGTCATCGTCCCTCATCCGCCACCTATCTATCCTCATACATTTTATTGTTTGTTATCTGTGTTTACAACATCTATTGCACGTCTGTCCGTCCTGGGGAGGGATCCCTCCTCTGTTGCTCCCCTGAGGTTTCTTCCTATTTTTCTCCCTGTTAAAGGGGTTTTTTAGGGAGTTGTTCCTCATCCGATGTGAGGGTCTAAGGACAGAGGATGTTGTATTTTTCTGTAAAGCCCGTTGAGACAAATTTGTATTTGTGATTCTGGGCTATACAAATAAATAAAATTAAAATTGAAAATTGAAAAACATAAAACAATTTTTTATATAAATTCTGAATTTCCAAAAAAAAAAAAAAAAAAAAAAAAAAATGTGAATGGAAATCTACAAAAACTAAAATTTGCGTGAAAATTTATTTGCTTGCCTGAGGAAGATAAGTTGCGTGGGTGCGCGCGTGCACGTGTGTTTTTGTGTGTGTGTGTGTGTCACAGAGAAAGAGACAGAGAGAAATCTTAGTAGTAATTCTGAATTTTACTGTTTTAATTTGTGCTCTTTTTGAAACCAATTTCTATCAAAAGCCATATGACCTCTGGCAAAGAGCCACAAATGGCTGCAGAACTACTGTACTGTATTATATTTGAATCACACAGTAATTTAATGTGTAATTTCAAAAGTGTTTGACAACACTGAGTTGTGGTCCGTACATAGGCTAGTTTTAATTGATAGGCCTTCTGAAATAAAAAAAAAAAAAAAATGTAATAGGTTTAATAATAACCAATGTGGCTATCAAATGCAATACTTTTTTTTTAGCATTTAAAATCCATCACATTCATTTCTCCTCTTCAGATCTCCTCTGTGTTTGTGTGCAGAAGGAGCACAAACATGGAGCAAACATGAGTGCACACCTGCATGTGTGTTGTATCCATCTGTGAGATCGTTCAACATATTTCTATTGGAAAAATCAACACACTGAAACAAATTATTTTATGAAATTGATTTCTTTATTTGCTTAAGATGAAGCATTCCATACACTGCTGACTATAGTAATGATCCCAAATAGACGAGCACTGAGCCCTGAAATGAACCACTAAACACATTTGATCAGTTGTTTCATTACAGTAACAATTAGGTGAGGAAGACAGATAAAACAACTTCAGGTTATTGTTGTTTGTGAAGCTCCTACATCATCTATTTCTCTCACTTCTCCCCTTCCTCCTGTTTTAACCATCAAACTTGACAACAAGACAACATTCAGTTTCCAGCAATATTCACACTTCTGCAGCCCTGCTATGACGTAAACGCTTCTGAACAGCAGGGTTTGAAAAATATTTTGAATGATTTGTGCAAAATCAAATACATGAAGCCATTTTATGAGTACACTATTGGCAGTTATTTATAGCACTGACATTTCTGATTTAGTTTTCTTGGACAGATCTCTCTTTAAAAAGACATTTTTGATTTCAAAGAAGCAAATTTATGCAAAAAAGGAGACAAAATATAACATATTAATATCCTCTACATAATCTATTTCTCTCACTTCAACACTTCCATCTCCTTTAAACCCAACATTAACATCTTGGGTGATCAGACTGTCTCTGGATAGATGAAAGGCAGGTTTGGCATCCAGGTGGAAATGTATGTGATGAAGTTTCAGTCACTCAGTCCACCTGCAGAGCTGCTTCCAGATGCATTTGGGCTTGTTTTACACACAGATCAACCACACAACACAAATCAAACAGGTGGGCAAACCCTGTGGTTTGTAACATACAAGAGAGGAGAAGAAGAGAGTGTTCTGATAATCCAAAAATGGATTATCAGAACACTGGTGGATGTGATAAAGAGAGTTTTCTATCAGATTTAAAAGACTTCAAACATCCAGAGAGGAAATCCAATGTTAGAAATATCATTTAAATGTTTGTACTAAAATACACATATAACAACAATATAAACTGAAGTAATACTGCAACTATCACTGCTGTTGCTGCCATAGCGAAGCGTTACTTTAATCTCATGTGATAATATAATCCAGGAAACTGAGTTTTGGAAGCAAGATATGAGATGCATGGTAATGCCTGGTATAAAGGGCAACTCTTAAAACTACTTGTTGTCTCCTTGGTTGTGTTCCTGGTTTCTTCTGCAGATGCTGAAGTTCACTGCGATCACAGCGCAGATCATCCCCAGCAGACCACTGCTCAATACAGCAGACCGCACTGTGTAGAAAGTGGAGCCGATTCCATGCATGTCAGAGTCCACAAAGGTCAACAAGGTCTTGGACGCTGATACACACACAAAATGAGGGTAAATTGTAACAGCACAAAAATATTCCCCACTGTCCGTCTGGGAGAGATTGGAGAGGATGAGTGAGAAGGGGAGCATCGATGTGTTTAATTTGGCTTCCAGATCCAGAGGGTATACAATATCATAAGAGTCAAAAAGAAGCTGATAGTCTCGTTCAGCAGTTTTTCTAAACCACATAATGTTGCTGATTTCATAAATGTCAGCGTTACACTTGAGCACAGCAGACTCTCCCTCTGAGAAGAAAACTGTGACAGGATCAAATTTGGGACAGACCAGTAACCAATAATCAGCTATCAGTTGATCTGAAGGATTCTTCCTGCAGCTGTACTTTTGTCTGGTGTCCAGTTTTAGAGAGGGAATGATAAGAGAGTAATTTCCAGACCTTCGTCCATCCATCATGTACATCTGACTCTGACTGGCCACAAAGTGATTGGGATTAAGTGATGTTAGGGGATTATTTGCTTCCATGGTCCAAGTTATCTCTGTCGTGTTAGGGTCATTGTCAAAACAGGAGAGCGATACACTCTCTCTCGCAGAGCCAAGTAAAAATGGTGTAGATTCAATATAAATGCGCTGACCACGGACACATCGCTCACCTTCCAGAACCAAACAACTAACAACACCATCATTTAACTTGCGAACATTGAGAAAGGGGCCAGTTTCTGCAAACTGAGTCTGTGTGACTTGGGCTCCTATGCGTAACATATTTGACCTGTATGTGTTTGTATGAAACCAATGAATGTTCTCACCACTCTTCTCCCTGTTGCACTGCATTTCGGACACCATTCGATATTGCAAAGATGTCACCGTGCCACAGACAAAGAGGGTGATTTTCCTTTGCAGTGTAACTTGTCCATCTCTCCAACAATCCACTCTGTAACGGCCCGAGTCTGACTCTTTGAGATTTCTGATAGTAAGACATGAATATCCAACTTCCAGACGATGTCGTAGGTCAGTTTCCAGCATGGCTTTTTCAGGTGAAAGCTCTGAGGAGTTCCACAGCATTCGGTCCTCTCCAGCTCTGATCTGGAAGACCAAACAGTAATTTGCCTTGATGTCATCTTTTTCTATACAAAGCAAAGCAAATTTTTCTTGACCCTCTTCTCCAAAATGAATGAAATCTTCTTCTGTGTGAACGGCTGTGAGGAGAAGAGCAAGTACAATGCTGATGTTTGTGACTGAAGCCATCCTCTCTGCCAGCTGCTTCTGCCTCTGTGTCTGTGTCAGGTTGTGACTAAGAAAGGATTTTTATACTTTCCTAAATGGGTTTGACATCACTGATACAGGATCACTTATCATGTTCATCTCTGCTACTAGTTTGAATGTGGGTGTTGGGAGGAGCTGGCAAAACACACTGATAATGTTCATTAACACTTTCAAAAGTGAAAATCAGAGTTTTTGACACTAGTATCAGTATGATCTGTAAGTTTAACAGTTTATATCAAATAATTTAAATTTATATACGTTTCATCAATAAATCAGTCAGATAAACAGATAAACATCACACAGCAGAGCTCATGAACCATCAAGCTTATATCAAACTTTCTGCGATACTGTCATCTTTGCAATCTTTTTCTCCTCTCTGTCACTATCACAAACTCTTATCATGCATGCAGCATCGCCTGCGATGTGCACAGTGTCCTCATCAGCTGCAGGCCAACACATATGAGCTCCAAACTCACAACTCAGTCACATCATTTATAATTTGACATGCACATAATCCAACTCAAGGTAATGCAGACAATCTGTAAGTGTTTAACAATGTGTAACAATGTGGCAGCATAAAGCTATGGCTCTGTTTATCAGGAAACTGTCATAACCTGAAAAGACTTGCTACAAAGGAGTGATATACGTGTTAACAGCACTAAAAATAAACAGTGGAGAAGGAAGGCCCAGCTTGCAGAAAGCCTAATGACAGACTTCAAAATACATAAGGTGAAAGGAAGATGTGTTCTAGTAGAAAAGTTACAATTGATTTTCAGATGAAAATCAAAACCAGAAGGACTTCACTCCAATAAAATAGTTACTTTATCTCACTGACAGCAGAGCAAAGCCCCTCAGTGTGCTGTCTGTGAGCAAGTCTTACAATCAGCTTCTTTCAATTCAGACAACATCAAACAACTTTTCAGTGAATTTAGAATTGGCACATGAGAAAATCTGAATGGCAACACTTGCAAATATGCAAAAATAAAATGTGCCATCAACATTTATTTGCTTGGCTGAGATGGATAAGTTGGGGAGTCTTATGGTGGAAAACATTCATGCTGAGGGATACACTTTATTCACAATAACAATGACATAGTGGGGAGTCAACTATCAAAGAGCCATGACACTTGTCCAGGTAATCCTTACAGACCTCAGGTTTGTAATACCATCATGATTTGATGAAGTGGAATGACTGTATAGCTTTCTGTGGCAGGAGGGTGACCTACAGCACAACAGCAACCGTTTCAGCCCTCATAAAACAGGCCATTGCATTCCCTCTCTTGCATCTTGTGACTGCCATATCAAACTGAATGAGGACTGAACTAACCACTCTTCACATAGCAAGGAGGGCATTCAGTCTCTCCGTCTTCTGTTTGGCTTTCTGCTTTTTAGGGTTCTTTCTTTCTTTCTTTCTTTCTTTCTTTCTTTCTTTCTTTCTTTCTTTCTTTCTTTCTTTCCTTCTTCTGAGGAAATCATACTTCCCATGGGTGAAAACTCACCAAACTTTGCTCAAAGGTCCAGTCCCATGCCAGATTACCTCAGCTGCAAACTCAAGCCAATAGTCCTGATGGTGGCGCTATAGCAAGCCTCTAAAGTTCAAAACTTTGAAAATTCATAACAAATCAACTATATGTGCTACAACTTCACAACTTTCATCAAACTGTAGCCTCAATATTGAAAAAACTTTTGTGCACTTAAACCTATTGAAAATTTTGGAGTCCATCACTCTATTTTTTTTTCAAAAACTGTAAAACTTCTTAAACCTAACTCCTCCCACAATTTCTGCTCATATGCCACCAAATTTGATACAGAGCATCTTCAGACTGTCCTACACAAAAGATCCACACAGATTTTTGATAAGCCTACAGTGGATCAAAATGTTTGACTGTAAATGCTACTGTGAATATACTTATGTCTGCAAATTCTTGCTAAATAAAACTTCAATGTTCATGAAAACATTTTTAAAAAGTTTGGAGTCATTGTAGATGATGTGTGGCAAATTTCAGAATTTTATCTCAAAAACTCCATTTTTGAATTTTGCTCTCGTGCACAATTGGAGTCAATGCAAGAATGGCATTTTAACCCTTAGATGCATGCGTGGGGTCAAAAATGACCCCAGAGGTGTTTTTTTTTTTTTTTTTTGCATTCCTCAAATAGGTTGTCTTTGACATGAGACCATTTGGATTTGTATCTGACTGTTATATTTTTTAAGTAATTGCTTTGTTTTGTATCAATGTCCCACACTTCCATACGTGGGGTCAAAAATGACCCCAAGCATTTTCTATGGAATTTCAAGGCTTAACCCTAGGAACCTTTGATTTTCCACACATTTAATGCCAGCAGTATCACCACCCTGGAGGTTATTTTACACAGCAACATATATGTAAGTATTATCATCATTTTTATACCACAGAATATATATATGATGACTGGAAGGTAACCCACGCCTACTAACCTACATCACTGAAGCAATGGGAAGGTGTGGAATGACAAAAGCTGCAATCCAGACACAGGAGAGAAGCAGACAGGGCCAGCAGAAGAGAAAGAGGTGTAAGATATGTCCAAGAAACAAAGATTGCAAAGCCAGCTATAGTTGTTGGAAATGCAGTGACCATGTGTGCAGCGCTCACAGCCACAAACAAGTAGTTTGTAACAGCTGCTCACAGTGAGACACGCATGTGTGTACATATGTGCGGATGATAAATGAACATGTAAAACATGAAATTATTCTTGTGTTAACCAAAACATAATAAGAATCATTATTTTAAAACCAAAATGAAGAAATATTGCATTAAACACATTGTTTCTAATAGGGATAATTTTTGGATGTTTACTTTTTTTTTTTTGACCTATTTAAAATATGGTTTTTGATAAAAATGTTTATTAAAAGTGATAAATGGACATGTCAAACATGAAATAATTATTTTGTTGACCAAAATACAATAAAATCATCATCTTTAACCAAAATGAAAGAATTTTCTGAAGTTTACAGCATAAAACCCATTCATTTCAATTGGGGTCATTTTTGACCCCACTCATGGAAGAGTGTAGGGTTTGGTGAGCCATGCATCTAAGGGTTAAACATCAGTTTTTCACTTATGGAACGAATCAATCATTGTTAAAAACAAATGATCAACATCTCCATGCTGTCTAGAGGCAATATGTGTATTTTCAGATTTTTGTCTTAATAACTGACAGCAGCCATCTATGCCTTTCCACGCATGGATGGCTGCTGTCCTGCACGGCAGTGATTGGCTCAGTCAGTTTGTGAAGCTAGATGTGAAGCTTTAGCTCAGTGAGATAGAGGCCAGTCCTTGGTGTCGAAGATTCTGAGTACAAGCCTTAGCTTGTGCAACATTCCCAATGGCGAAAACTCATCAAACTTTGCACAAAGGTCTAGTCCCATGTTTGTTTTGTTTTGGTTTTTTTACAGTGGTTTGAAATCTTCCTTTCCATGCATAGGTGGCTGCTATCATGTGACTGACTTAGTCAATTTGTGAAGCCTCACATGAAATGACACTTGCCAATTAGTTCAGTGAGATAAAGTATTGTCTTTTGTGCCAGAAACTGAGTTCAAATCTCAAATGATGCAAAATGCACATTAGACTACCACCTTTCTTTTCATCTTCCTATTCTCTACTTGTTGCTCAGAGTTGCCTAAAATTGCCTGGCCCCAACCACTGCTGTGCAGCAGCTATAATATTTATTGTATTTTAGTCTGCTGTGTTCATTTTGTCCCTATTGTTCCTCCATAGTCTTGTCAGGTTGTTCGTCTTTGTTGTGTTTCAGCCAATCATCTGTCCCCTCCAGGCCTGTGTCCTGCCCCTTTCTTACCAGGTGTGTCAATCAGTTCAGTTTGTATTGATATTCTTCTGCTTGTTGCTTAGAATTGTCTAAAAATGCCCGGACCCAATCCATCGCTGTGCAGCAGCTATACTTATTACATAGTGTTTTGCTCATGATAATTTGCATAATTATCATTGATGGAGACCCACATTCATTTTCATTTTCTTTTGCTGAATTTTCTTTATTCACTTAAAATATTTGAAACATTTTGGATGGAAAAACATTGATTATGATTTTTCTTGTCATTTCAAAAATAGAAACAAACGGTCTATGTTGCAGATGAAGCATGTTAAACTGCATCTATCTGTCCATCACACTCCTGAACCTGAAGTGTCAATGCAATCTAACACAGGATTACTTGTCATGTTCATCTCTGCTACTAGTTTGAAAGTGGTTGTTGGGAGGCCTTGGCAAAACACACTGATAATGTTCATGAACACTTTCAAAAAGCTAAGAAATGCTACTGCTGCTGCGTTTTGCAGTTCCACAGAGTTTAACAGCTAAGAGTTGATTTATGTAATAGCTTATCATACATTAGAATAATTTTCCTCAGTAAACCAGCCAGAGAAACACATGATGGTCACCACACAGCAGAGCTCATAAACAGCAGAAGTGGTAACATACTTTCTGATAATCTTTTTTGCAATCTTGTTCCCCTCTCTGTCACTGTCACAAAATGTTATCATGCACGCAGCATCGCCTGTGAAGTGTTTTTCCTTCGCTGTTGCATGCAACCATCTACAGTTCCTATAGAAAATCATCATACTCCTTTGAAATAGTTACTTTTTTGTCATACAGCATGAAATCAAAGCCATTAAAAAATCTTTTTCCAGTTTTATTTACAAATTTAGCTGTACATCAAAATAATGAAAAAAAGGCAACAGTTCTGAAAATTAATAAAAAATGAAAAACTAGAATAACAGGGTTTGAAAAGTCATCAACCCCCTGATTTAATACTTTGTAGAGCTTCCTTTTGCTTTAATTACAGCCATCTATCTGTTTGGATATGTCTCTATTAGCTTTGCACACCTAGATTGGGGAGTATTTGCCCATTCTTCCGTGCAGAATTGTTCAAGTTCAGTCAAATTCTGTGGGGAACGGCGATGGACTGCTCTCTTCAAGTCAATCCACAGATTTTCTATAGGATTTAAGTCAGGGCTCTGACTTGGCCACTCAAGGACATTCACCTTCCTATCCTTAAGCCACTGCTTTGTTATTTTGGCAGCATGTTTAGGATCATTGTCGTGTTGGAAGGTGAATGACCTGCCCATCTTCAGCTGTCTAGCAGAGAGATGCAGGTTTTCCTCAAGAATTTGGGTGTACTTGGCAGCATCCATTTTCCCTTCAATCCAGAGCAATTGCCCAGTCCCCGCTGAAGAGAAACATCCCCACAACATAATGTTGCCCCCACCATGCTTCACAGTAGGTATGGTGTGTTTTGGGTGGTGTGCTGTGTTTGGTTTTCGCCAAACATAGCGCTTGGAGTTCAGTCCAAAAAGTTCAATCTTAGTCTCATCTGACCAGAAAACCTTTTTCCACATGGTAGCAGGATATTCCAGATGTGTTTTTACATAATGCAGACGAGACTTAGTGTGGCACTTTTTCAGAAAAGGCTTATTTCTTGCCACCCTGCCATACAGACCAGCTTTGTGTAAAGCTTGTGAGCTTGTTGTCACATGCACAGACCGACGAGTCACAGCCATGAAGACTTGTAAGTCCTTCAAAGTTGCCTTTGGCCTCTTGGTAGCTTCTCTGATCAATGTCCTTCTGGCTCGGTCATCTAGTTTGGACGGACGGCCTGATCTAGCCAAGGTTTTGGTGGTGCCATACGCTTTCCACTTCTTAATGATGCTCTGAACGGTACTCAGAGGGATAGATAAAGCCTTCGGAAATCTTTTTGTAGCCTTCACCTAACTTGTGCCTTTACAACTTTATCCCGGAGTCCTTTTGAATGTACTTTTCCAACCATGTTGAATCCTTTCACTACCATGCATTACGAGTAGTGGAATTTTCAAGAAAACAGCTGGTTTTATTCTAAAGTAATCAGAATCACTGCAATTAATATCAGGTGAGAGGCAATTAGCCTGGTGTTTGATCTGGAAGTTGATTTGTTGCACCTGAGTTAGTTTATAATGGTATACTCTAGGGGGCTGATCACTTAACCAAATCAGGTATTTCATTAACTAATTTTTAATAGTTGTCCAGAATGTTTTATTTATATTATTTTCACTTTGATGATGAGGGTTATTATGTGTACATACAGCTCAAAAAAGTTTGATTTAATTTATTATAATTTCCAAGGTGTAAGGTTACAATAGGTTAAGATTTTCACAGGGTATGATGATTTTCTATAGGCACTGTATCAGCCTGCAATATGCAATTTCCCATATGCATATCAACTAACTTATGAAGTGAGTGGGTCATTTTGAAATATATTCACAGTGTCAAAGCATAAAGTTTCTCGCATGAAACTATCCTTTCAGACACAGAAATACAGCCATATAGGGTGGGTGTTTCAACCAAACATTCAAGTTTTAAAATCAAAGATTTCTGATTATATGTTATGAATACTTAAGTTTCTCCATATGATTTGTAAAATGGTTGGTTGCAGTATTAAATATGGGTACACTGTCATACATTTGGGCCAAAAATTCTAAATCACTGGCCTGGGCCTTTAACAATGCCACAGCGTGAAGCGATGACGGATTAGTGATATATGACTAACAACAGAAAAAAAATAAAACCTGTGATGAAAAAATACAACCAAAGTAGTATCACATTATCTTTACCTGAGAAGTATTGTGAGTTTTGCATTCAGAGATGATTGACAGGTTTTGGCTCTGCAGATTTGAATTTAGCTGTACTCGTGGAGCTCGCACTTCTAGAGCTTCTTGAGAGTCTTAACACCATTATGACACAGTTTTAGCACCATTTTAGAGTTCCTGGGACTCACTAGGACTCTTAAGACAAAGGTGTGTATGATGTTTATGATTATACAATTAGTCATTCATTACAGCCATTGTTAACTTTTGATTTGTGGCAATTTGTGGTCAGTTACTTGATTTTTTATTTTTTTAACTGGACTGAGCCGCCCTGGTCTGTCTGCAGGGAGAGAAGCTAAAGACGCAGAGGACGACTGGCCATCTGAAGCGGCTGGTCCACCTGTGGCCGAGGGTCAGCCCACTTACACCAGAACACACATTTCTAATCATTTTTAAATAATTAGTTTTATTTTATCCATCTGTTTATATGGTGAGTTTAGCCCCACGAATAAACGTGGGGGATGGCCAGCAGGGGATGCACTGAATCAGGTTATGAGCTTACAATAACATGGACAAGAAAGGAGAACAAGAAAAAAGAAAAGAGAAAAAGTAGAACAGCAAGGAGAAATTTGAATATGCGATATTTAAAAGATCAACAAATTCCAGGGAGGGATGAGCTCTCACTCCACCACACCTCTTCTTCCTTTTCTGTTTCACAAGAACAGGTGTGGTTGCTTTCTTCTGATGGATTTTGCATGACTTTGATGCATCAGTGCTCAGCAGAGTTTAAATGCTCACTGTAGGTCTCAGTGAATGTGAAGTGTTTTCATGCAGTCACACCTAAAACTGCATCAGGATGATGTTGCCAATAGCTCTGCTTGTCGTGTTTGGTTTCCTGAGTCAGGGTGAGAAAATTTCAACTTCTATCTAATATTACTCAGTTAAACTGAACTGCTGCTCTGTGTTAGTTGATGATTAAATATTTGTTGTTGAGACTAAATTTTCACATTTTATTTCAGAGACTTCTGCCAACAACTTTCTGACTCAGCCTGACAAATCCAAGTCTGTGAGTCTTGGAGGGACTGTGTCCATCAGCGCCACAGGGAGTTCAGATATCGGTGCTGATCTCAGCTGGTACCTTCAGAAACCCGGAGAGGCTCCCAAACTTCTTATATACTCAGTATCAAGTCTAAACTCAGGAACTCCATCCAGATTCAGAGGCAGTAGATCTGGTTCCAGCTACACTTTAACCATCAGTGGTGTTCAGGCTGAAGATGCTGGAGATTATTACTGTCTTGGCTGGCATAGTAGTGGAGTGTTCACACGGTGATTTAGAGTCATACAAAAACCTCCCTCAGTTTGTGTGCATTGAAAACGCCTGCTGCAGGTGTTGAGGCTTAGGGAAGAGACTGTGATGTGGATAACTGGTCCACTGAACACAGCACTCTGGCCCTGGCACACAAGTGTCATCAAGCATGAACACACACTGACTCTACATGATACTGAAACACACTGAGAGACACTTTTGAACATGCAGCTGGAACATCCCCTGTAAAACTGGACTTCTCGTTAGTTTTGTTTCAATTTTTGTATGAATTACAGAGAAATTACTGAGAAGCTTTTCCCCTGACAACTTTTTTCATCACAGTTTTCAATCTGTTATCACAATAAGTAAGTGAATTACTTGATTCCGAAATATAAATAAATAAAATATAAATAAAAATATAAATAAAAAAGTGCATAAAAATTCATCTATTCCAACACTATAATAATCCTGTTTTAAAAATATGCCCATGTAAACCAATCACAGATTAAAAGGCATATCATACAAACCACAGTGCACACCACTTTAATCAAGAGCAGTTAATAGTAATTTCAAAATATTCCTGAAACAAGTATTTTTGTAATCCAGTGTATAGATGATTTTTATCCAAGCAGTATTTCCTGCTGATTTTGTGTCCCACATTGCCTTGAGTCTGTGGAGAGCAGACAGATGATTTCCATAGAGAGGAGGCTTTGCATGGTCAGCTGATCCTCCAGTGAACTGAGAAGGTTTATAGTCGTGTGAGTTCAACACTGCAGGACTCACATGTGTCAGTCAACACAGCACAAAGCACAAGCAGCATGACTCTCATCAGCATCTTCATCTGGACGCTGGCCTGCTGCTGCTTCACAGGTTGATTTACTCAGCAAAATATCAGCCATGCTGGACTGTGTTTTCCGTCATTGGTTTGTGCTGATAAATGAAGCTTTTGTTTTTGTCTGCAGGATCCAGCAGTCAGACTGTGACTCAGCCTCCAGTGGTGAAATCTACTCCAGGATCCACTGTCACCCTGTCCTGTAAAACCGACAAAGCCGTTTACACAGATGATGATGGAGATGAGGCACTTTACTGGTATCAGCAGAAATCTGGAGAAAATCCTAAGCTCTTAATAAAATGGGTGGAAACACTTGTGTCAGGAACACCAGCTCGGTTCAGTGGCAGTGGAAGCGGGACTGACTTCACTTTGACCATCAGTGGAGTCCAGATTGAAGATGCAGCAGTTTATTACTGTCAGAGTTACCATGATAGCTTTGTGTTCACACAGTGATAGAGAGCCGTACAAAAACCTCCCTCAATCAGACTGCATAGACACTGACTTGTTAGATCAGGAACTGACTGCAGCTGCTGAAGGGGAAGAGACTCTGACACAGACCACTGAACACAGAGCTGAGTCTGACCTGCAGCCTCAACAAGCATCACCAGTACATTACCACAAAATATAGAAATAATTTCATTATCTATAATTATTTATCAAAATTGAGTGCTATAGGCAAGAAAAAAATCCTTGTGTCCATAATTTCACCCTTATGATGCCAGCAGATAAAATATCTCGTATATCAAATCATATATTTGATGCACAGTTCTCTCTGAGTTCATGTGAGGCCTACTCACAGTTAAAAATGTGGATTGAATCACCTATTATCATGAAAATCACACAATCCAATTTTTTTCCATTGCTGATTTTTCCTTTGAGGCAAAATTGTCTGTAATATTTATCAGTCAGGGCCCATATTCCCACTGCACGTGTTTCCACTTCCAGTAGCAGAAAAAGCAAAAGAGAGAAATGGCTGAGCCTCTACTTTGATAAACACACTTTGGTTCCTTCATGTCCATCCAGTTGATGTAAGTTGATGAGCTGAGGCTGTGTGGAGAGGTTTGCTGCTTGGCCTCAAGCTGAGCTGCCCTGGTCTGTCTGCAGGGAGAGAAGCTAAAGACGCAGCTCAGAGGACAACTGGCCATCTGGAGCGGCTGGTCCACCTGTGGCCGAGGGTCAGCCCAGTTGCACCACAACACACATTTCTAATCATTTTCAATAATTAGTAATGAAATCTGATTTTTTATGGTGAGTTTAGCCCCACAGCATCAGGATGATGTTGCCAGTAGCTCTGCTTGTCCTGTTGGGTTTCCTGAGTCAGGGTGAGAAAATTTCAACATCTATCTAATATTGCTCAGTTAATCTGAACTGCTGCTCTGTGTTGTTGGTGATGAAATATTTCTTGTTAAGACTAACATTTAACATTTTATTTCAGAGTCTTCTGCCAACAACTTTCTGACTCAGCCTGACAAATCCAAGTCTGTGAGTCTTGGAGGGACTGTGTCCATCAGCGCCACAGGGAGTTCAGGTATCGGTGCTGATCTCAGCTGGTACCTTCTGAAACCTGGACAGACTCCCAAACTTCTGATATACAAAGCATCAACTCTAAACTCAGGAACTCCATCCAGATTCGGAGGCAGTAAATCTGGTTCCAGCTACACCTTAACCATCAGTGGTGTTCAGGCTGAAGATGCTGGAGATTATTTCTGTCTTGGATATCATGGTGGCGATGTGTTCACACGGTGATTTTGAGCCATACAAAAACCTCCCTCAGTTTGTGTGCATTGAAAATGGCCTGCTGCAGGTGCTGAGACTGAGGGAAGAGACTGTGATGTGGAGAACTGGTCCACTGAACACAGCACTCTGGCCCTGGCACAAAAGTGTCATCAAGCATGAACACACACTGACTCTACATGATACTGAAACACACTGAGAGACACTTTCCAACTTTAAACTTAACATCCCTAGAAAAAATCAAATTTTCATGAGCGTATGGGTAGGGTTTGACCCTTCTTAGTAATTTGAAATCAACTAAAGACAGTACATTTGTTATGAAACATAAAAGCAGTAGAATCCTGACATGGATGAAGAAGGAAAGAGCGGTGGGTAAGCGCAGATATGACCTTACTATTATTGAGTGGGTGACTCTAATAATAAAGAAATTAGCAAATAGACACAGATTTGTCACATTTGACTGTAGGACTATGATAAATATTTAATGATAGAAAATGAGTATTTTCTGTTGGAATGAAACATTTCAAGTATAGGTCAGTTCGAAAGTTTATGAATTTAGTAAATCCTAAATTCAAAATATTTCCTCAGCAAGTATCTTTATGATCCAATATGTGTATAGATGGTGTGTATCCAAGCAGTATTTCCAGCTAATTTTGTGTCCCACATTGCCTTGAGTCTGTGGAGAGCAGACAGATGATTTCCATAGAGAGGAGGCTTTGCATGGTCAGCTGATCCTCCAGTGAACTGAGAAGGTTTATAGTCGTGTGAGTTCAACACTGCAGGACTCACATGTGTCAGTCAACACAGCACAAAGCACAAGCAGCATGACTCTCATCAGCATCTTCATCTGGACGCTGGCCTGCTGCTGCTTCACAGGTTGATTCACTCAGCAAAATATCAGCCATGCTGGACTGTGTTTTCTGTCATTGATTTGTGCTGATAAATGAAGCTTTTGTTTTTGTCTGCAGGATCCAGCAGTAAGGTGACTGTGACTCAGCCTCCAGTGGTGAAATCTACTCCAGGATCCACTGTCACCCTGTCCTGTAAAATCAACACAGCAGTTCACACATATGATGATGAAGACAAAGCACAATCTGCCTCTTTCAGCTCACTGTTTAAGCTAATAGCTAATGATTGTTTACAGGCTCAAGCGAGTGCATGACAGTGAGGGAGAGAGAGGACAGACCACAGGAGGAGCAGGAGGAGTTTTTTAGTCTTTCAAATAGTCTGTCAGGATATTAATGTCAGAAATAGTTCATATTCTACTGATATTTTGGATTTGTCTCTAGATAGATATCTATTTTTATTTTTATTTTTTCAATTTAAAGCAGGCTATTTGTACTTTGAGTTTGATAGGCCCACAGTTACACTTTATAATTTAAATGTATAAGGGCTGTGCATTTTAAGCTGCATTATTTTGTGGCATAGTTTCATTTCATTTTCTTAGTGTACAGCTCAGACATATACAGTATGTCACTATTTGATGCCATATTTTGCTTTGTTTTTGTTGACACTACAATAAATATGTTTTTTGGAGAATAGTTTGATGTAGTTGGATTATTCAAGGTATTTCCTCTAATTTTAGAGCTTCTTTTGAGTTTCTAGTTCTTGTAAAGCTACTTTGATGGACTGTAGTGGAAATAGAACAGTGAGCAAAGAAATGATGAAATGGGATTTTTGCCCCTGCACACACACACACACACACACACACACACACACACACACACACACACACACACACACACACACATACACACACACACACACACACACAAACACACACACACACACACACACACACACACACACACACACAAAACAGTAGGAATCAAAACAGGACATGCAGTGGAACAAACCACTATGTAGGATTAAAGGTGGGGTGCGTCAGTGGCTCTAAACTTACAGTTTTTTTCAATCGCTTTACCTCCTTTGTCAACTCAGAAATGCTGGTATCAAAACAGTTAATCCATAGGCCTAATGAGAGGTGCACTTCCCAAAATAACACATTTTGTTTGCAAAAGGCTCTTACCATGACAAAACATTTCAAACATGCAGCAAAAGCACATTTTGTCACCGCCCAATACAACTTGCAGTCAAGCGACATAATCCAGCCACTCACTCACTTCATACTCAACACCAAAATGCAACACACCTTTTTTAGTCTGAGCAGGTTCAACCTTACTTTTTTCCTGTGTGTATTGCACACAGGAAAAAAGTAAGTTACATGTAACTATGTAAATTTTTTGACAATTTACATAGTTACATATTGTAAAGCAAGTAGCAAAATCCAATATTTCCCTCAAACAATTCAACTTCTGCCCAAATGAGTAGATTTCTTCTATCAGCTTTACTGTACTGTAACACAGCTGACAGCAGAATGCAAAATACAGCTGTCAGTTTGAACAAGGTTCTCCTGTGAGCTACACATTCAAATGTGAACTTACAATAAAGAATTGCATCCAAACTCAGAAAGACTTTGAAGTGAAATTTTACTGTATTGATGGGAAAAACTGAAATACGGTGAGTCACGTACAGTATTACACAGAAAAACTCAAAGGAGTTGAGAAAAAAAAATACAGAATACAATTTATAGGCCCCTTTTTTGTAGGTGCACACTGACTGATTGGTGAATGGTGATTTGTGGAACAGGTAGTGATGCAGGTGCACTAGTGATTTCACAGTGATGCAGGTCATTTCTATCAGCCGTGAGCAGATGTTTTGCTTTTGACTACCATAGTGAAGTCAATGGAGTCAGGGCCATGTAAATGACACATGTGAGAAGTGTTGTGTAAAAGAGCCTGAAAAATGTGTGAATCCAATGAAAAGGTATGAACACATTTGCAAAAGAAAACTTCTGCTGTGGTTTGGAGGTGAAGATGACGACAAAGTGGATCCCAGTTTCATTATACTGGAAAAAGCGAATGAAAAAAACTGTAAAAACACATTGTTTTCCATCTGTAATTAACCAAGTGCCTCCAATGTAGGCTATATTGTACAATTTAAAATTATATAGTTTTGTTTCCTATGATTTTTTGGTGAAAAACTATGCCCCGAGATTTCCATCTATGTCTGTAAGCAAGTCAAAACATAAAACAATTTTTTATATAAATTCTGAATTTCCAAAAAAAAAAAAAAAAAATGTGAATGGAAATCTACAAAAACTAAAATTTGCATGAAAATTTATTTGCTTGCCTGAGGAGGATAAGTTGTGTGGGTGCGTGCGCGCGCACGTGTGTGTTTGTGTGTGTGTGTGTGTGTGTGTGTGTGTCTGTCACAGAGGAAGAGACAGAGAGAAATCTTAGTAGTAATTCTGAATTTTACTGTTTTAATTTGTGCTCTTTTTGAAACCAGTTTCTATCAAAAGCCATATGACTTCTGGCAAAGAGCCACAAATGGCTGCAGAGCTACTGTACTGTATTATATTTGAATCACACAGTAATTTAATGTGTAATTTCAAAAGTGTTTGACAACACTGAGTTGTGGTCAGTACATAGGCTAGTTTTAATTGATAGGCCTTCTGAAATTTAAAAAAAAAAAAATGTAATAGGTTTAATAATAACCAATGTGGCTATTAAATGCAATACTTTTTTTTGGCATTTAAAATCCATCACATTCATTTCTCCTCTTCAGATCTCCTCTGTGTTTGTGTGCAGAAGGAGCACAAACATGGAGCAAACATGAGTGCACACCTGCATGTGTGTTGTATCCATCTGTGAGATCATTCAACATATTTCTATTGGAAAAATCAACACACTGAAACAAATTATTTTGTGAAATTGATTTCTTTATTTGCTTAAGATGAAGCATTAACAGCTGACTATAGTAAATGATCCCAAATAGACTAGCACTGAGCCCTGAAATGAACCACTAAACACATTTGATCAGTTGTTTCATTACAGTAACAATTAGGGGAGGAAGACAGATAAAACAACTTCAGGTTATTGTTGTTTGTGAAGCTCCTACATCATCTATTTCTCTCACTTCTCCCCTTCCTCCTGTTTTAACCATCAAACTTGACAACAAGACAACATTCAGTTTCCAGCAATATTCACACTTCTGCAGCCCTGCCATGATGTAAATGCTTCTGAACAGCAGGGTTTGAAAAATATTTTGAATGATTTGTGCAAAGTCAAATACATGAAGCCATTTTATGAGTACACTGTTGGCAGTTATTTACAGCACTGACATTTCTGATGTAGTTTTCTTGGACAGATCTCTCTTTAAAAAGACATTTTTGATTTCAAAGAAGCAAATTTATGCAAAAAAGGAGACAAAATATAACATATTAATTAGTGGTGTCAAGAGATTAAAAAAATTGAGAGATTAATTAATTATGATCTGTAATTAATTGATCTAATTAATCTCTTTTTTAATCTCACCTAAAATTGCTGAGAAAAGCCCTCAACTTGAGGTATTTCCCTTTAAATTCATTACATTATTGTAGCAGATCAGTCCGATGCGGGTCGGGGGGACGACCCCTCTTTTTCAAGACCCTTTTTTGGGGAAAAAAAAAAAAATTATATGGACAAAATCTGGAAAAAAAAATCAAACAAACAAACAAAACAAAATCTTTGCCGGATCTGACAGGTGAGCGGCGCACACATAGCCTACCTGCCATATCAATTTTTGTTCATATGCGGCTGCAATGACTGCGCAATGCGGCCATTCGCCGGTAATCGCGGCATCAGGCGAGCCTACCTACTGGTTTACATATGCACAATACATGTGTATTTGCTTAGACCCCCAATATTAGACGAGGGCGTTTTTTCAGGGCATTTTCAATGGAAAAAATATCGTCTTATATTCGGATAAATACGGTAATGTATTAACTTCGATCACGTAACCTTTTCTTCCACCTCCTCTCCTCTCCTCCACAGTCAGACACACACACACACACGAGTCGCGACACCCCCTCCTCAACATGCGCTGCCTGTTTACAACGGACTCGGACTGTTGGGGCGGGTGTTAATCAAAACAAACCAATCATGTCTTGACCTCTTCACAGGTTGCTGGCCTCTGATTGGCCTGGCCTGTCTCTCTGACTTAAAAAAAAAAAAAAAAAAAAAAAAGATCAGACTGGTGAGGCCAGCCGGACCGGACCGACAGCTGATTGGCCTGCCCGGCGACCTGTTTAAGTGACAGGCCGGCGCTTCGGGAAATCTCCCGATGTACAGTTCGGGCCTGACAATAGGAGCCTATCAGCTTATGCTAAACAAGCCCAAACACAAAAAGTAAAGTTAGTGATTAAAAATTAGATTAACTCGATTAAAAAACATAACGCGCTAAATATGACTGTAATTAATTAATCTCAATTAACGCGATAATTTGACACCACTAATATTAATATCCTCTACATAATCTATTTCTCTCACTTCCACACTTCCATCTCCTTTAAACCCAACATTAACATCTTGGGTGATCAGGCTGTCTCTGGATAGATGAAAGGTAGGTTTGGCGTCCAGGTGGAAAAACGTGATGAAGTTTCAGTCACTCAGTCCACCTGCAGAGCTACTTCCACATGCATTTGGGCTTGTTTTACACACAGATCAACCACACAACACAAATCAAACAGGTGGGCAAACCCTGTGGTTTGTAACACACAAGAGAGGTGAAGAAGAGTTCTCTCTTTTTCTAACATACTTATCAAAAATGGATTATCAGAACACTGGTGGATGTGATAAAGAGAGTTTACTATCAGATTTAAAAGACTTCAAACATCCAGAGAGGAAATCCAATGTCAGGCAAATCGAAATATCATATAAATGTTTGTACTAAAATACACATATAACAACAATATAAACTGAAGTAAGACTGCAACTACCACTGCTGTTTCTGCCATAGCGAAGCGTTACTTTAATCTTATGTGATAATATAATCCAGGAAACTGAGTTTTGGAAGCAAGATATGAGATGCATGGTAATGCCTGGTATAAAGGGCAACTCTTAAAACTACTTGTTGTCTCCTTGGTTGTGTTCCTGGTTTCTTCTGCAGATGCTGACGTTCACTGCGATCACAGCGCAGATCATCCCCAGCAGACCACTGCTCAACACAGCAGACCGCACTGTGTAGAAAGTGGAGCCGATTCCATACATGTCAGAGTCCACAAAGGTCAACAAGATCTTGGACGCTGATACACACAATTGAGGGTAAATTGTAACAGCACAAAAATATTCCCCATTGTCCATCTGGGAGAGATTAAAGAGAATGAGTGAGGAGGGGAGCATTGACGTGTTTAATTTGGCTTCCAGATCCAGAGGGTATACGATATCATGAAAGTCATAAAGAAGCTGATAGTCTCGTTCAGCAGTTTTTCTGAACCACATAATGTTGCTGATTTCATAAATGTCAGCGTTACACTTGAGCACAGCAGACTCTCCCTCTGAGAAGAAAACTGTGACAGGATCAAATTTGGGACAGACCAGTAACCAATAATCAGCTATCAGTTGATCTGAAGGATTCTTCCTGCAGCTGTACTTTTTTCTAGTGTCCAGTTTTAGAGAGGGAATGATAAGGGAGTAATTTCCAGATCTTCGTCCATCCATCATGTACATCTGACTCTGACTGGCCACAAAGTGATTGGGATTAAGTGATGTTAGGGGATTATTTGCTTCCATGGTCCAAGTTATCTCTGTCGTGTTAGGGTCATTGTCAAAACAGGGGAGCGATACACTCTCTCTCGCAGAGCCAAGTAAAAATGGTGTAGATTCAATATAAATGCGCTGACCACGGACACATCGCTCACCTTCCAGAACCAAACAACTAGCAACACCATCATTTAACGTGCGAACATTGAGAAAGGGGCCAGTTTCTGCAAACCGAGTCTGTGTGACTTGGGCTCCTATGCGTAACATATTTGACCAGTATGTGTTTGTATGAAACCAGTGAATGTTCTCACCACTCTTCTCCCTGTTACAGTGCATTTCGGACACCATTCGATATCCCAAAGAAGTCACCATGCCACAGACGAAGAGGGTGAGATTCCTTTGCAGTGTAACTTGTCCATCTCTCCAACAATCCACTCTGTAACGGCCCGAGTCTGACTCTTTGAGATTTCTGAAAATAAGACATGAATATCCAACTTCCAGTCGATGTCGTAGGTCAGTTTCCAGCATGTTTTTTTCAGGTGAAAGCTCTGAGGAGTTCCACAGCATTCGGTCCTCTCCAGCTCTGATCTGGAAGACCAAACAGTAATTTGCCTTGATGTCATCTTTTTCTATACAAAGCAAATCAAATGTTTCTTCACTCTCTTCTCCAAAATGAATGAAATCTTCCTCTGTGTGAACGGCTGTGAGGAGAAGAGCAAGTACAATGCTGATGTTTGTGACTGAAGCCATCCTCTCTGCCGGCTGCTTCTGCCTCTGTGTCTGTGTCAGGTTGTGACTAAGAAAAGATTTTTATACTTTCCTAAATGGGTTTGACATCACTGATACAGGATCACTTATCATGTTCATCTGTGCTATTAGTTTGAATGTGGGTGTTGGTAGTACCTGGCAAAACACACTGATAATGTTCATGAACACTTTGAAAAGTGAAAATCAGAGTTTTTGACACTTGTATCAGTATGATCTGTAAGTTTAACAGTTTATATCAAATAATTTAAATTTATATACGTTTCGTCAGTAAATCAGTCAGATAAACAGATAAACACCACACAGCAGAGCTCATGAACCATCAAGCTTATTTCAAACTTTCTGGGACACTGTTATCTTTGCAATCATTTTCTCCTCTCTGTCACTATCACAAACTCTTATCATGCATGCAGCATCGCCTGCGATGCACACAGTGTCCTCATCAGCTGCAGGCCAACACATATGAGCTCCAAACTCACAACTCAGTCACATCATTTATAATTTGACATGCACATAATCCAACTCAAGGTAATGCAGACAATCTGTAAGTGTTTAACAATGTGTAACAATGTGGCAGCATATAGTCCAGTCATTTTATGAAAAAACCTAGGACAAATTGCAAGAGAAGCAAACTCAACTGATTTTGTATCCTCAGTTTGTCCTGAGTGAGGGAAAAAAAGTCCCAAGAAATCCCATTGGTGGAAAGTTTTGAAAATCACCTATTTATGACCATATAATACCAAAAAACACTGTTTTTAACACACAGGGGAAAGGGATCAAAATTTTACTTTCAGATATCACTATAAAAATTCACAAGATGATTACACACACAAAGACAAGAAAAAAAAGTCAATTACAAGTTCTTTGAATTATTCTGTTTACACATGCATATCACACATTATCTGATTTGATATGCACTAATAAGGAATATGAGGAATAAATGCCAGAACAGATATTTAAACAGTGGATTAAAAGGTTACTATATATATAGTAACCTTTTAATTCACTGTTATATAGTAACCTTTTAATTCATTATAAAAACCAAAATGAAGAAATATTGCATTAAACACATTGTTTCTAATAGGGATAATTTTTGAATGTTTACTTTTTTTGACCTATTTAAAATATGTTTTTTGATAAAAAATGTTTATTAAAAGTGATAAATGGACATGTCAAACATGAAATAATTATTTTGTTGACCAAAATACAATAAAAATCATCATCTTTAACCGAAATGAAAGAATTTTCTGAAGTTTACAGCATAAAACCCATTCATTTCAATTGGGGTCATTTTTGACCCCACTCATGGAAGAGTGTAGGGTTTGGTGAGCCATGCATCTAAGGGTTAAACATCAGTTTTTCACTTATGGAGCGAATCAATCATTGTTAAAAACAAATGATCAACATCTCCATGCTGTCTAGAGGCAATATGTGTATTTTCAGATTTTTGCCTTAATAACTGACAACAGCCATCCATGCCTTTCCATGCATAGATGGCTGCTGTCCTGTCAGTGATTGGCTCAGTCAGTTTGTGAAGCTGCATGTGAACTTTTAGCTCAGTGAGACAGAGGCCGGTCCTTGGTGTCGAAGATTGTGAGTACAAGCCTTAGCTTGTGCAACATTCCCATGTGCAAAAACTCATCAAACTTTGCACAAAGGTCTAGTCCCATGCCAGATCATCATTGTTAGATTTTTGTCTTGATGACTGATTTTTTTTTGTGGTTTGAAATCTTTCTTTCCATGCATGAGGCTGCTATCATGTGACTGGCTTAGTCAATTTGTGAAGCCTCACATGACTTGACACTTGCCTATTAGCTCAGTGAGATAAAGTATTGTGTTTTGTGCCAGAAACTGTGAGTTCAAATCTCAAATGAGGCAAAATGCACATTAGAATACCACCTTTCTTTTCATCTTCCTATTCTCTACTTGTTGCTCAGAGTTGCCTAAAATTGCCTGGCCCCAACCATTGCTGCGCAGCAGCTATAATGTTTATTGTATTTTAGTCTGCTGTGTTGTGTGTGTCATTTTGTCCCCAAAGGTTCTGATGTCAGGAAAAGTTCTGATGTCAGGAAAAGGTTCTGATGTCAGGAAAAGGTTCTGATGTCAGGAAAAGGTTCTGATGCCAGGAAAAGTTCTGATGTCAGGAAAAGGTTCTGATGTTGGGAAAAGGTTCTGATGTCGGGAAAAGGTTCTGATGTCAGGAAAAGTTCTGATGAAAAATTCTGATGTCAGGAAAAGGTTCTGATGTCGGGAAAAGGTTCTGATGTCAGGAAAAGTTCTGATGAA
Organism: Myripristis murdjan; assembly: GCF_902150065.1. Lineage (NCBI taxonomy): Eukaryota > Metazoa > Chordata > Actinopteri > Holocentriformes > Holocentridae > Myripristis > Myripristis murdjan. The sequence goes on from NC_044001.1 coordinate 11,124,488, forward strand.
AAATTCTGATGTCAGGAAAAGGTTCTGATGTCGGGAAAAGGTTCTGATGTCAGGAAAAGTTCTGATGAAAAATTCTGATTTCAGGAAAAGGTTCTGATGTCGGGAAAAGGTTCTGATGTCAGGAAAAGTTCTGATGAAAAATTCTGATGTCAGGAAAAGGTTCTGATGCCAGGAAAAGTTCTGATGTCAGGAAAAGGTTCTGATGTCGGGAAAAGGTTCTGATGTCAGGAAAAGTTCTGATGAAAAATTCTGATGTCAGGAAAAGGTTCTGATGTCAGGAAAAGTTCTGATGAAAAATTCTGATGTCAGGAAAAGGTTCTGATGTCGGGAAAAGGTTCTGATGTCAGGAAAAGTTCTGATGTCAGGAAAAGTCTGACGTCGGGAAAAGGTTCTGATGTCGGGAAAAGTTCCGATGTCAAATGTCAGAGATTCCAGGGCTGAGGACTGAGTCCGGACTGAAATCTCCAATAGGAGAGGTTTCAGAGTCTAAGGAATCAAGAGGTTGGGCTGTCGGCATCCCTGCAGGGGGTGACCGGAAGTCCATATAGCTCAGGCAATGTACTGAGCCTGTTGATATTTTATGTTACTGTATTTTATTTTCGCTATCATTCCCAATTCTATTTCCCTTTTTATTTTATGTTACTGTATTTTATTTTCGCTATCATTCCCAATTCTATTTCCCTTTTTATTGACTGTTTTTATTGTTTTAAATTGTGTTTTGCTGCTTTTAATGTCTCTGTAAAGCACTTTGAATCACCTTGTGTTGAATTGTGCTCTACAAATAAATTTGCCTTGCCTTGCCTTGCCTATTGTTCCTCCATAGTCTTGTCAGGTTGTTCGTCCTCACACCTGCCTTGCATTGTCTCATTAGCCCCGCCCCCGTGTTGCATGTCTTTGTTGTGTTTCAGCCAATCATCTGTCCCCTCCAGGCCTGTGTCCTGCCCCTTTCTTACCAGGTGTGTCAATCAGTTCAGTTTGTATTTAAGTTCATATTCTTCTGCTTGTTGCTTAGAATTGTCTAAAAATGCCTGGACCCAATCCATCGCTGTGCAGCAGCTATAATTAGTTTCAGAGCCCCTCTCATGATAATTTGCATAATATCATTGATGAAGACCCACATTCATTTTCATTTTCTTTTGCTGAATTTTCTTTACTCACTTAAAATATTTGAAACATTTTGGATGGAAAAACATTGATTATGATTTTTCTTGTAATTTCAAAAATAGAAACAAACAGTCTATGTTGCAGATGAAGCATGTTAAACTGCGTCTATCTATCCATCACACTCCTGAACCTGAAGTGTCAATGCAATGTAACACAGGATCACTTATCATGTTCATCTCTGCTACTAGTTTGAAAATGGTTGTTTGGAGGCCTTGGCAAAACACACTGATAAAGTTCATGAACACTTTCAAAAAGCTAAGAAATGCTAATGCTGTTGCGTTTTGCAGTTCCACAGAGTTTAACAGCTAAGAGTCGATTTATGTAATAGCTTATCATACATTAGAATAATTTTCCTCAGTAAACCAGCCAGAGAAACACATGATGGTCACCACACAGCAGAGCTCATAAACAGCAGAAGTGGTAACATACTTTCTGATAATCTTTTTTGCAATCTTGTTCCCCTCTCTGTCACTGTCACAAAATCTTATCATGCATGCAGCATCGCCTGTGAAGTGTTTTTCCTTTGCTGTTGCATGCAACCATCTACAGTGCCTATAGAAAATCATCATACCCCTTTGAAATAGTTGCTTTATTTATCATACAGCCTGAAATCAAAACCCATTAAAAAAAAGCTTTTTCCAGATTTATTTACAAATTTAGCTGTACAACATCAAAATAATGAAAAAAAAGGCAACAGTCCTGAAAATTAATAAAAAATGAAAAACTAGAAAACAGGGTTTGAAAAGTCATCAACCCCCTGATTTAATACTTTGTAGAGCTTCCTTTTGCTTTAATTACAGCCATCTATCTGTTTGGATGTGTCTCTATTAGCTTTGCACACCTAGATTGGGGAGTATTTGCCCATTCTTCCGTGCAGAATTGTTCAAGTTCAGTCAAATTCTGTGGGGAACGGCGATGGACTGCTCTCTTCAAGTCAATCCACAGATTTTCTATAGGATTTAAGTCAGGGCTCTGACTTGGCCACTCAAGGACATTCACCTTCCTATCCTTAAGCCACTGCTTTGTTATTTTGGCAGCATGTTTAGGATCATTGTCGTGTTGGAAGGTGAATGACCTGCCCATCTTCAGCTGTCTAGCAGAGAGATGCAGGTTTTCCTCAAGAATTTGGGTGTACTTGGCAGCATCCATTTTCCCTTCAATCCAGAGCAATTGCCCAGTCCCCGCTGAAGAGAAACATCCCCACAACATAATGTTGCCCCCACCATGCTTCACAGTAGGTATGGTGTGTTTTGGGTGGTGTGCTGTGTTTGGTTTTCGCCAAACATAGCGCTTGGAGTTCAGTCCAAAAAGTTCAATCTTAGTCTCATCTGACCAGAAAACCTTTTTCCACATGGTATCAGGATATTCCAGATGTGTTTTTACATAATGCAGACGAGACTTAGTGTGGCACTTTTTCAGAAAAGGCTTATTTCTTGCCACCCTGCCATACAGACCAGCTTTGTGTAAAGCTTGTGAGATTGTTGTCACATGCACAGACCGATGAGTCACAGCCATGAAGACTTGTAAGTCCTTCAAAGTTGCCTTTGGCCTCTTGGTAGCTTCTCTGATCAATGTCCTTCTGGCTCGGTCATCCAGTTTGGACGGACGGCCTGATCAAGCCAAGGTTTTAGTGGTGCCATATGCTTTCCACTTCTTAATGATGCTCTGAACGGTACTCAGAGGGATAGATAAAGCCTTCGGAAATCTTTTTGTAGCCTTCACCTAACTTGTGCCTTTACAACTTTATCCCGGAGTCCTTTTGAATGTACTTTTCCAACCATGTTGAATCCTTTCACTACCATGCATTACGAGTAGTGGAATTTTCAAGAAAACAGCTGGTTTTATTCTAAAGTAATCAGAATCACTGCAATTAATATCAGGTGAGAGGCAATTAGCCTGGTGTTTGATCTGGAAGTTGATTGGTTGCACCTGAGTAAGTTTATAATGGTATACTCTAGGGGGCTGATCACTTAACCAAATCAGGTATTTCATTAACTAATTTTTAATAGTTGTCCAGAATGTTTTATTTATATTATTTTCACTTTGATGATGAGGGTTATTATGTGTACATACAGCTCAAAAAAGTTTGATTTAATTTATTATAATTTCCAAGGTGTAAGGTTACAAAAGGTTAAGATTTTCACAGGGTATGATGATTTTCTATAGGCACTGTATCAGCCTACAATATTCAATTTCCCATATGCATATCAACTAAGTTATGAAGTGAGTGGGTCATTTTGAAATATATTCACAATGTCAAAGCATAAAGTTTCTTGCATGAAACTATCCTTTCAGACACAGAAATACAGCCATATAGGGTGGGTGTTTCAACCAAAAATTCAAGTTTTAAAATCAAAGATTTCTGATTATATGTTATGAATACTTAAGTTTCTCCATATGATTTGTAAAATGGTTGGTTGTAGTATTAAATATGGGTACACTGTCATACATTTGGGCCAAAAATTCTAAATCACTGGCCTGGGCCTTTAACAATGCCACAGCGTGAAGCGATGACGGATTAGTGATATATGACTAACAACAGAAAAAAATAAAACCTGTGATGAAAAAATACAACCAAAAGTAGTATCACATTATCTTTACCTGAGAAGTATTGTGAGTTTTGCATTCAGAGATGATTGACAGGTTTTGGCTCTGCAGATTTGAATTGAGCTGTACTCGTGGAGCTCGCACTTCTAGAGCTTCTTGAGAGTCTTAACACCCTTATGACACAGTTTTAGCACCATTTTAGAGCTCCTGGGACTCACTAGGACTCTTAAGACAAATCAAAGGTGTGTATGATGTTTATGATTATACAATTAGTCATTCATTACAGCCATTGTTAACTTTTGATTTGTGGCAATTTGTGGTCAGTTACTTGATTTTTTATTTTTTTAACTGGACTGAGCCGCCCTGGTCTGTCTGCAGGGAGAGAAGCTAAAGACGCAGAGGACGACTGGCCATCTGAAGCGGCTGGTCCACCTGTGGCCGAGGGTCAGCCCACTTACACCAGAACACACATTTCTAATCATTTTTAAATAATTAGTTTTATTTTATCCATCTGTTTTTATGGTGAGTTTAGCCCCACGAATAAACGTGGGGGATGGCCAGCAGGGGATGCACTGAATCAGGTTATGAGCTTACAATAACATGGACAAGAAAGGAGAACAAGAAAAAAGAAAAGAGAAAAAGTAGAACAGCAAGGAGAAATTTGAATATGCGATATTTAAAAGATCAACAAATTCCAGGGAGGGATGAGCTCTCACTCCACCACACCTCTTCTTCCTTTTCTGTTTCACAAGAACAGGTGTGTTTGCTTTCTTCTGATGGATTTTGCATGACTTTGATGCATCAGTGCTCAGCAGAGTTTAAATGCTCACTGTAGGTCTCAGTGAATGTGAAGTGTTTTCATGCTCTCACACCTAAAACTGCATCAGGATGATGTTGCCAGTAGCTCTGCTTGTCATGTTGGCTTTCCTGAGTCAGGGTGAGAAAATTTCAACATCTATTTAATATTACTCAGTTAATATGAACTGCTGCTCCGTGTTGTTGGTGATGAAATATTTCTTGTTGAGACTAACATTTCACATTTTATTTCAGAGTCTTCTGCCAACAACTTTCTGACTCAGCCTGACAAATCCAAGTCTGTGAGTCTTGGAGGGACTGTGTCCATCAGCGCCACAGGAAGTTCAAATATCGGTTCTGATCTCAGCTGGTACCTTCAGAAACCCGGAGAGGCTCCAAAACTTCTTATATATTATGCATCAAGTCTAAACTCAGGAACTCCATCCAGATTCAGAGGCAGTAGTTCTGGTTCCAGCTACACCTTAACCATCAGTGGTTTTCAAGCTGAAGATGCGGGAGATTACTACTGTCTTGGATATCATGGTGGTGGAGTGTTCACTCGGTGATTTTGAGTCGTACAAAAACCTCCCTCAGTTTGTGTGCATTGAAAACAGCCTGCTGCAGGTGCTGAGGCTGAGGGAAGAGACTGTGATGTGGATAATTAGTCCACTGAACACAGCACTCTGGCCCTGGCACACAAGTGTCATCAAGCATGAACACACACTGTATCTACATGATACTGAAACACACTGAAAGACACTTTTTGAACATGCAGCTGGAAAATCCCCTGTAGAACTAAACTTCTCATGAAAGCACCGGTGAGGTTTGACTCATCTTCGACTCCAGAGGCAAATGTTGAAAAGGTTTTGTGCTGATTTTTCATAGCATTTGAAAATTTTCCATCCAACGTGACAGAAATTTGTTTAAACAATTCTATTTGTCACTCAGTATGTGGTTAGACCATATTACTCACTTGGATGCTGAAGCAAAGAAGGGTGGGGAAGAGTAGATACGATATGTAAACTATCAAAAGGGAGTTTCTAATTATGAAAGTATTATAGGGAAACACACAGACTCAGACTCACAATAAACCACTTTTTTATTTTCATGGATATAATTCTCTGACAGATGTTTTATGAAAGCAAACAAATATGACAAATACAGCTCTGAAAATGATGACATTGATGTATTTTTGTTTGAATGTAAAAAAGAAAACATTCACACACTGAAGCTGAGTGAAGTCAGTTGAAGCAAAGAAGCAGCATTTGGATAAGAAGCGTTGCTGAAGCTCTACTGGGAGCAGCGGTCAGGGTCCAGGGTTTGAGTGACAGGGCTCTGGCCATCCAGACTGGCCTCACAACTCACGGAGCCCGCCTTCCTCCACAGGTCTGCAGAGAGGCTCAGGGTGCTGCTCCAGCTGTAGTGGCCATCCCTCCCCAGGACCTCCAGGCTGTCTGACACCCCTGTGGAGCTGCTGCTGCCACCCACCTTCCAGCCCAACCTCCAGGCTGAGGGGGAGCCCCCGTTGGCCAGACACAACAGTGTGGCTTTGCCCTGCTGCAGCTCCCCTCTGGAGGGGGGGAGGACGGTCAGGCTGGGCCGCACCACACCCACTGGAGGAGAGACAGAGAGAGGAGAGGTGGAGAGGAGAGGGAGAGACCAGTGGCACCCAAATGGGAGGGAGGCCACGGAAACAACAAATGGTACAGCTGCTTATCATTTTGGAAATTAAACCAATGCAGTTTGTTTCACAGTTTCACTCACGGTAACTGCATTTCGAGAAACACTGAAAGGATTTAAATGTAAATATAATCAAGTAAATTCATCAGTGAAAAACACTAATAATGACATCAACACATCTGTTTTAAGTCTGCCACTCCATTAACTGGTCCCTGCATTAACTCTGGGAAAAAGTAGACATAATTAAGGGAATTTGTTCATCATTATTATCAATATTTTAAAGCCATTTGTTTGAAAACACCTGCCAATCCATAACTCTTCCCTGCAAATTCAAGAAGTGAAAGAATTATCGGTTAATGCAGTTAAAAGTTTCATCTGTGTCTCTTTCACTTCCTTCTCACCACATGTACAATTAATGAAACGTGACAATATATCAGAGGCTCTAATGGACTGAAATAATGTTTAGTGTTATTTATCTATTTTAAAGAAATCCATAAAACTATTAATTGTAAATATTGCTTTAATATCAATATAGATGAAAAGTTATGAAATCTCAACTGATAAAGGCTGTAATTAGCTGGAAATACTTTAAAGCAATCCCCATGATAAATAAAGTATATTTGAAAATGGAGGATTTTTGTGAAAATCTAATTTTTTTTTTTTTTTTTTTTTTTTTTTAAATGGCCTCGGAGATATTTTTTCTCACACTGACTTCACATTTCACACACAAATCCTCAAAAAATAGTTAATAATGTAACTATTATAAATGATAACGAGAAAAAAGTGAAATCATATTTTTCTTTCCATTTTCATACACAATTTGTTAAAAGTCAATGTAGTATTGTAGAAATATCAGGTACTTACAGTCAATGATGAGTTTGGTTCCTCCACCAAAAGTGTACCACAGTGATACAAAGTCATTAAGAGGCCGTACAAAAACCTCCTGCACATGAAACAAGAATCTGTCCAACTAAAAACTCTGCTTTCCCACAACAAAACTACAAAATGAATCATAGAAACATGAATGTTGATTGATGCTTTTTCAAATTATGTGATGAAACAAGAAAATTTAATACAATTTGCTTCAATTTTTAATGAATTACAGAGAAATTACAATGAAGGTTTTACCCATGAAAACTTTTTTCATCACAGTTTTTAATTACTTATAACAATAAGTTAATTACTTGAAGCCAAAATATATATACAAAAAAGATCGTCTATTTCAACACCTTAATAATCATGTTTATAAAATATGCTCATGTAAACCAACCACAGATGAAAAGCCATATCATACAAACCACAGTGCACTCCACTTTAATCCACAGCAGTAAATATACATTTCCAAATATTTCTGAAACAAGTATTTTTTATAATCCAATAAGTGTATAGATGGTGTGTATCCAAGCAGTATTTCCAGCTGATTTTGTGTCCCACATTGCCTTGAGTCTGTGGAGAGCAGACAGATGATTTCCATAGAGAGGAGGCTTTGCATGGTCAGCTTATCCTCCAGTGAACTGAGAAGGTTTATAGTCCTGTGAGTTCAACACTGCAGGACTCACATGTGTCAGTCAAGACAGCACAAAGCACAAGCAGCATGACTCTCATCAGCATCTTCATCTGGACGCTGGCCTGCTGCTGCTTCACAGGTTGATTCACTCAGCAAAATATCAGCCATGCTGGACTGTGTTTTCTGTCATTGATTTGTGCTGATAAATGAAGCTTTTGTTTTTTGTCTGCAGGATCCAGCAGTCAGGTGACTGTGACTCAGCCTCTAGTGGTGACATTTACTCCAGAATCCACTGTCACCCTGTCCTGTAAAACCGACAAAGCCGTTTACACAGATGATGATGGAGATGAGGCACTTTACTGGTATCAACAGAAATCTGGAGAAACTCCTAAACTCTTAATAAAATATGTGAATCAACGTCACTCAGGAACACCAGCTCGGTTTAGTGGCACTGGAAGTAGGACTGACTTCACTTTGACCATCAGTGGAGTCCAGGCTGAAGATGCAGCAGTTTATTACTGTCTGAGTGACCATGGGACAGACGATGATGTTCTGTTCACACAGTGATAGAGAGCCGTACAAAAACCTCCCTCAGTCAGACTGCATAGACACTAACTTGTTAGAGCAGGAACTGACTGCAGCTGCTGAAGGGGAAGAGACTCTGACACAGACCACTGAACACAGAGCTGAGTCTGACCTGCAGCCTCAAACAGCATCACCAGTATATTACCACAAATATGTAAGATCATTTCAAAATGACTGAGCAAAACTGATGTAAATACTCAGAAATCATTGGTTTATATTGGATGTCATTCTTTTAAAGAAGAGTGTTTGAATTTTGCTCAATGGCATCAAATACTGAGAAACAATTTTCTCTTCTCTTTTATATGAAAAGAGTGACCCATTTAATATATATATATATATATATATATATATATATATATATATAAACAGTCCATCATGAAGAGACTTACAGTGTGAATTCTCTTTTCACCCTGCACCTTTAATGGCACCACAACTGTCATTCCCTCCTGAAAACAGAAGTGAAACTGAGATTTGCGTGATCATTTATATACCAAGGTGTTCATTTTCCACACAGGGGAGATGCTGCAGATCAGCCAAAGCTAAAATATTATGTAATTGTTAAAAAAAAATATCCATACATGTAATGACTGATTCATCATGTGATTTTCAGAGCAAGCTTTATTTGCAAAGCATCAATCATCAACATGACAGTTATCAAGCACATTCATGTCTAGCTGCTACACACACTCCTCTCCAAGCTGTTGCTGTCCAACACTATACAGTCGTGTTCTCCATCACACAAAGCTTGAAGTGACTCTGACATTCAAACAGATTTTGATGAGAGCAGCATGCGTGACCTTCCTCCTGCTCCGGGCTTCATCCAGCCACTCTAGCCCTCACACTGGCTCCTGTGGAGGGACTGGCTCTGGGTGTGCTGGTGATGGGCGACCTTGCAGGAGTACAGCTCTCCCTGCAGCCAGCGGTCGCGGCTCAGGGTCAGGGTGCTGCTGCTGCTGTAGCGTCCGCTCTTCTCCTCCTCCGAGCTGGTCAGGACCCCCTCTGTCACCTCTGTGCCGTCCACCTCCCAGCTCACCACGGCTCCCTGAGGAGAGTAGCCGGTCAACAGGCAGGCCAGCGTGGCTGAGCCCCCAGAGGTCTGCTCAGAGGAGGGGGGGAGCAGAGAGACTGAGGGTCTGACCATGGGGCCAGCTGGAGGGGAGAGCAGACAGACACAAGGAGGAGAGTCACTTCTACTGGACAACACACAGCTGCATATGTGACAGGACAGATCACACAGTTTAACCTGCAGTATGCTCACTGTGTACATGGTAGACTGGCATGGAGAGGTTTACAAATATGAATCCATCATAAGATGCTGATTGTCAGTTTAGGAAGATACTGTGCAACTTCAGATATTTAAACTGATCGAAAAAAACAAAATCCAGCATTATTGTTATTATTTTAAAAATGAAACACATTCTTGGAAAAGTTGGGAAACATAACCCAAGCATGAGTTTAACATCTACTATATAGAAAGGACATGTGTAAAAGTTAAATGACAAGATAAACACCACACTATGTACAATGTACCGAAAGGTGAGGGGAATCATTTATCTTCATGTAATCCATCACAGATTAAAGATTATCTGCATTAAATTGCAATAATTTACACAATCCACTGGATGACTGAAATGCAGTAACATAATCTGATGTGTTTTGTCTCCATTAAAGGTTTAATTCTCAGTTACAGTTACAGTTATTTAAAAAATGTATTATCAGTATCTATCACATTATTTTTTACCTTATCAATAATAATTGTGTATTTTACATTTAATTCAATATTCGGTTTTCCCTTTAAATACAAATTCCAGAACAATACAGCTTCTATTATTATGAGACATAATGAATATGAACTCTCATTAACTACTGTATTATTAATTAAAAATACATTTTAATGTGAATTCAACATATGTGTATGAGTAATAACATTAATTTAATTTTAAAATTTAAGTTTAAAGTTTCATTTTAACATCTCAGTTTAACTTTAGCTGATTTTATTTGAACTTTTAAACATTTTACCTGGAATAATTCATTACTCAGCTGTCAGAAATTTCCTATTCTGTCCAGTTTTTAAAGATTAGAAAATAATTCAGACTTACTGTTTAGGATGAGTTTGGTCCCACCACCAAACGTGTACCACAGTGATAAAAGCTGGTTAAGCCGTCGTACAAAAACCTCCTTCACACAACAGTGAACACACAGCACCCAAATGTGACCTACCCATGAAACACAACACTGACAAACACCATCTGAATTCACTAATAGAGTAAACGAAATGAATAAATTAATTTTAAAAAACATGAGGTTTATATCGACTGCAAAAATTTGAAACCATTCAGATAATATAACAGAGTATGCACACTGGATTGCTTTTATTTCCATCATAACTCTGCTCATATCAGTAAATGTTTTGGTTAATTTAAAAGAAAAAGCCTTAGTTTATTGAAATGTACTCTGTTAACCCCACAGTACACTGCAATGTTTAAGACTGGTGAACATATTGCGTAAAAAAAAACTTGCACAATAAGCACATGAAATCTATATGACACACACACATGTGTCATATTAGTAATACACAAACCACTAATTCAACTTGACTGAGGCAACATAACTGAACCAGCTGTTTGTTGCTTCTTCAAATTTAACCGTCAGCCTGAAAAAAATAATATAACATAAAGAAGCCTGTATTGCAGTGAGCAGTTTTCTGTGAAATCAAAACCAAACATGTGTCTCTGCAGGTGAACTGATGTCAACTGCTGTGCTAATGAATGTTTAACTGGTGACTGACTGACATGTAAAGGGACAAATCATTCCCCTTGGAGTCTCTCCAACATCTTCCCTCCTCACACACACATACACACACACACACACACACACACACACACACACACACACACACACACACACACACACACACACACACACACACACACACACACACACACACACACAGGTTTCTGTTTGACAATGAAGGAGGTGTTTTGAATGGCTGCTGTGCATCACTGCTCCCAGAACAGTTTAAGACCTGCCACTGAGCCAAGACTGTGCCATTCTCTGTGATCAAAATAATGATGATGCTACTGATTCCTCTGGTAACTGCGCTGCTGCTCCGACTGCCAGGTGAGATGACAGGAACTCCTTTCATGAAATGTTCACTGTTAAAGTGGAAACCAAGCTCTCTTTGGTTTGAAGTTTCATGTTGGACTACTTCAAATATGTCACCCTAAAATAATATCTGATTTTTTACAGGATCCAGTGGCAGTAAAGTTGTGACTCAGTCCCCTGTATCCAAGTCTGTTGGTCTGGGAGAAACTGTCTCTCTGAGCTGTACAGCCAGTTCAGGAGTTGATGATGATCTGAGTTGGTACCTGCAGAAACCTGGACAGACTCCCAAACTGCTGTTTTATAAAATAAGTACACGTGCATCAAACACTCCTGATCATTTCAGCAGCAGCGGCTCTGAACCCGACTTCACTCTGACCATCAGTGGAGTCAAGGCTGAAGATGCAGGAGTTTACTACTGTATGGGAGCATATCGTGGTCCGGTGTTCACACAGTGATAGAGAGCTGTACAAAAACCTCCCTCAGTCAGACTGCATAGACACTGACTTGTTAGAGCAGGAACTGACTGCAGCTGCTGAAGGGAAAGAGACTCTGACACAGACCACTGAACACAGAGCTGAGTCTGACCTGCAGCCTCAACAAGCATCACCATTTTATTTCCCTCAGTATAAACCTTTATTACAGACACATTTCCTAATCCACAACCATTTAGCAGATCAATCTCATAATGCACCACAAGTCAAAATGTCACTGTTAACATCTCATATTGGAGTCAGAGTTCTCTCTAAGTTTATGACAGGCCTACTCAAAGTCAAAAATGTGGATTGAATCATTTATTATCACACAAAATATCACAGAATGCAAATTCTGTTCCATTATTGATTTTGCCTCTGAGGTAAAATTGTCTGTAATATTTATCCGTCAGGGCCCATATTCCCACTGCACACGTTTCCACTTCCAGTTCCAGAAAAAGCAAAACAGAGAAATGGCTGAGCCTGAACTTTGATAAACACACTTTGTTTCCCTCATGTCCATCCAGTTGATGTAAGGTGATGAGCTGAGGCTGTGTGGAGAGGTTTGCTGCTTGGCCTCAGGCTGAGCCGCCCTGGTCTGTCTGCAGGGAGAGAAGCTAAAGACGCTCAGAGGACGACTGGCCATCTGGAGCGGCTGGTCCACCTGTGGCCGAGGGTCAGCCCAGTTACACCAGAACACACATTTCTAATCATTTCCAGTAATTAGTAATGAAATCCCTTAGTCATTTTTTTATGGAGAGTTACGCCATGGCCAGCAGGGGATGCACTGAATCAGGTTATGGGCATACAGTAACATGGACAAGAATGGAGAACAAGATAAAATAAAAGAGAAAAAGTAGAACAGCAATGGACATTTCGAATATGGGATATTTAAAAGATCAACAAATTCCAGGGAGGGATGAGCTCTCACTCCACCACACCTCTTCTTCCTTTTCTGTTTCACAAGAACAGGTGTGTTTGCTTCCTTCCCATGGATTTTGCATGACTTTGATGCATCAGTGCTCAGCAGAGTTTAAATGCTCACTGTAGGTCTCAGTGAATCTGAACTGTTTTCATGCAGTCACACCTAAAACTGCATCAGGATGATGTTGCCAGTAGCTCTGCTTGTCATGTTGGGTTTCCTGAGTCAGGGTGAGAAAATTTCAACATCTATCTAATATTGCTCATTTAATCTGAACTGCTGCTCTGTGTTGTTGGTGATGAAATATTTCTTTTCGAGACTAACATTTAACATTTTATTTCAGAGTCTTCTGCCAACAACTTTCTGACTCAGCCTGACAAATCCAAGTCTGTGAGTCTTGGAGGGACTGTGTCCATCAGCGCCACAGGGAGTTCAAATATCGGTGCTGATCTCAGCTGGTACCTTCAGAAACCCGGACAGGCTCCAAAACTTCTTATATACACAACATCACGTCTAAACTCAGGAACTCCATCCAGATTCAGAGGCAGTAGTTCTGGTTCCAGCTACACCTTAACCATCAGTGGTTTTCAAGCTGAAGATGCGGGAGATTATTTCTGTCTTGGATATCATGGTAGCAGTGGCAACACACGGTTCACACGGTGATTTTGAGTCGTACAAAAACCTCCCTCAGTTTGTGTGCATTGAAAACGGCCTGCTGCAGGTGCTGAGGCTGAGGGAAGAGACTGTGATGTGGAGAACTGGTCCACTGAACACAGCACTCTGGCCCTGGCACACAAGTGTCATCAAGCATGAACACACACTGACTCTACATGATACTGAAACACACTGAGAGACACTTTTTGAACGTGCAGCTGGAACATCCCCTGTAAAACTAAACTTCTCATGAAAGCACTGGTGAGGTTTGACTCATCTTGGACTCTAGCACTGATGTTTTGTAGCATTTAAAAGGTTTTCATGCAAAATGTCATAAATTAGTTTAAACAATTATCTTTGTCACTCAATATGCAATTAGACAATATTACCGACTTGGATGTTGAGGGAAAGAAGGGTGGAGAAGAGTCGAAACGATATGTAAACTATCAAATCGGTGTTTCTAATGGAACATACACAGACTCAGACAAATTATAATCCACTGTTTTATTTTCATTGTTGTTAACCTGTGACAAATATTTTATGAAAGCAAACATTTCAAATACAGCTCTGAAAAATGATGACATTTATGTAATTTTGTTCGAATGTGTAAAAGTGACATTCACACACTGAAGCTGAGTGAAGTCAGTTGAAGCAAAGAAGCAGCATTTGGATAATAAGCGTTGCTGAAGCTCTACTGGGAGCAGCGGTCAGGGTCCAAGGTTTGAGTGACAGGGCTCTGGCCATCCAGACTGGCCACACAGCTCACGGAGCCCGCCTTCCTCCACTGGTCTGCAGAGAGGCTCAGGGTGCTGCTCCAGCTGTAGTGGCCGTCCCTCCCCAGGACCTCCAGGCTGTTTGACACCCCTGAGGAGCTGCTGCAGCCCCCCACCTTCCAGCCCAGCCTCCAGGCTGAGGGGGAGCCCCCGTTGGCCAGACACAGCAGTGTGGCTTTGCCCTGCTGCAGCTCCCCTCTGGAGGGGGGGAGGACGGTCAGGGTGGGCTGCACCACACCCACTGGAGGAGAGACAGAGAGAGGAGAGGTGGAGAGGAGAGGGAGAGACCAGTGGCACCCAAATGGGAGGGAGGCCACGGAAATAATAAATGGTACAGCTGCTTATCATTTTGGAAATTAAAACAATGCAGTTTGTTTTACAGTTTCACTCACTGTAACTGCATTTACAGAAACAATGAAAGGATTTAAACGTAAATATAATCAAGCAAATTCATTGTTGAAAAACGCTAATAATGACATCAGCACATCTGTTTTAAGTCTTCCACTCCATTAACTGATCCCTGCATTAACTGTGGGAAAATGTAGACACAATCAAGGGAATTAGTTGATCATTATTATTAATATTATAAAGTCATTTGTTTGAAAACATCTGCCAATCCATAACTCTTCCCTGCAAATACAAGAAGTGAAAGAATTATCGGTTAATGCAGTTAAAAGTTTCATCTGTGTCTCTCTCACTTCCTTCTCACCACATGTACAATTAATGAAACGTGACAATATATCAGAGGCTCTAACGGACTGAAATAACGTTTAGTGTGATTTATCTATTTTAAACGCATTCATGAAACTTGAAATTGTAAAGACTGCTTTAATATCAACATAAGTGAGAAGTTATGAAATCTCAATTCAACTTATAAAAACTGTAATTTGCTGGAAATACTTAAATAAAATCCCTATGGTAATAAATATAGTGTATTTACAAATGGGGGATTTTTTTTTTAACTTCTCAGTTTTTCTAAATGGAGATATCTTGTTATGACTCTGACCGCACATTTCAGTCAAAACAGTGCACACACAAATCCTCAAAATACTAGATATTTAGGTAACAATAATAAATGATCAAGAGTAAAAAGTTAAATGATCTTTTTCTTTCCTTCTTCATACACAATTTGTTTAAAATCAGTGTAGTTTATTTGTAGAAATATCAGGTACTTACAGTCAATGACGAGTTTGGTTCCTCCACCAAAAGTCAACCACAGTGATACAAACTCATTAAGAGGCCGTACAAAAACCTCCTGCACATGAAACAAGAATCTGTCCAACTAAAAACTCTGCTTTGAAACAACAAAACTGCAAAATTCATAATAGAAACATAAATGTTGACTTATGCTTTTTGAAATTATGTGATGAAACAAGAAAATTTAATACATTTTCTTTCAATTTTGTGCAAATTACAGAGAAATAACAGTGAAGGTTTTACCCATGAAAACTTTTTTCATCACAGTTTTTAATCTGTTAGAACAATAAGTACGTTAAATACTTGAATGCAAAATATAGATTAAAAAAAGTTTGAAAAAAATCATCTATTCCAACACTATAATAATCATGTTTGAAAAATATGCCTATGTAAATCAACCACAGATTAAAAGGCATATCATACAAACCACACAGTGAAAATCACTTTAATCCACAGCAATAAATACTAATTTCCAAATTTTCCTGAAACAAGTATTTCTGTAATCCAGTAAGAGAATAGATGGTGTGTATCCAAGCAGTATTTCCAGCTGATTTTGTGTCCCACATTGCCTTCAGTCTGTGGAGAGCAGACAGATGATTTCCATAGGGAGGAGGCTTTGCATGGTCAGCTGATCCTCCAGTGAACTGAGAAGGTTTATAGTCCTGTGAGTTTAACACTGCAGGACTCACATGTGTCAGTCAACGCAGCACAAAGCACAAGCAGCATGACTCTCATCAGCATCTTCATCTGGACGCTGGCCTGCTGCTGCTTCACAGGTTGATTCACTCAGCAAAATATCAGCCATGCTGGACTGTGTTTTGTGTCATTGATTTGTGCTGATAAATGAAGCTTTTGTTTTTGTCTGCAGGATCCAGCAGTCAGGTGACTGTGACTCAGCCTCCAGTGGTGACATTTACTCCAGGATCCACTGTCACCCTGTCCTGTAAAGCCAACCCAAAGGCTTATACTTGGCCAGATGGAGATTTTGGAATAGGCTGGTATCAGAAGAAATCTGGAGAAGTTCCCAAACTCCTGATCTACTATGGTCGAAAGACTGCAAGTGGTGTTCCCTCTCGATTCACCGGCAGTGGAGACGGTGTTAATCCTGTTTTGACCATCAGTGGAGTCCAGGCTGAAGATGCAGCAGTTTATTACTGTCAGAGTTACCATAGTGGCAATGTGTTCACACAGTGATAGAGAGCCGTACAAAAACCTCCGTCAGTCAGACTGCATAGACACTGACTTGTTAGAGCAGGAAGTGACTGCAGCTGCTGAAGGGGAAGAGACTCTGACACAGGCCACTGAACACAGAGCTGAGTCTGACCTGCAGCCTCAACCAGCATCACCAGTATATTACTAAAAATATGTAACGTCTAGCTGCTACACACACTCCTCTCCAAGCTGCTGCTCTCCAACACTATACAGTCGTGTTCTCCATCACACAAAGCTTGAAGTGACTCTGACATTCAAACAGATTTTGATGAGAGCAGGAGGAGTGTCCTTCCTCCTGCTCCGGGCTTCATCCAGCCACTCTAGCCCTCACACTGGCTCCTGCGGAGGGACTGGCTCTGGGTGTGCTGATGATGGGCGACTCTGCAGGAGTACAGTTCTCCCTGCAGCCAGCGGTCCCGGCTCAGGGTCAGGGTGCTGCTGCTGCTGTAGCGTCCGCTCTTCTCCTCCTCCGAGCTGGTCAGGACCCCCTCTGTCACCTCTGTGCCGTCCACCTCCCAGCTCACCACGGCTCCCTGAGGAGAGTAGCCGGTCAACAGGCAGGCCAGCGTGGCCGAGCCCCCAGAGGTCTGCTCAGAGGAGGGGGGGAGCAGAGAGACTGAGGGTCTGACCATGGGGCCAGCTGGAGGGGAGAGCAGACAGACACAAGGAGGAGAGTCACTTCTACTGGACAACACACAGCTGCATATGTGACAGGACAGATCACACAGTTTAACCTGCAGTATGCTCACTGTGTACATGGTAGACTGGCATGGAGAGGTTTACAAATAATCCATCATAAGATGCTGATTGTCAGTTTAGGAAGATACTGTGCAACTTCAGATATTTAAACTGATCGAAAAAAAACAAAATCCAGCATTATTGTTGTTATTTTAAAAATGAAACACATTCTTGGAAAAGTTGGGAAACATAACCCAAGCATGAGTTTAACACAGGGGCGTGCGGTCATAATAAGCTATTAATGCAGCGCATGCCCAAGCCCTTCAATTAAAATCTTTAAAATGTTGGTCTCCTAGTGTGTCCTTTTATAATATACCTTATTTCTATCATTTTGGTTGCAAACCGCTGCCTATATACACGTATTTATCTCATTCTGCTAGCGAAATGCTGGAAAGTTGACAGCTTGTCGCGCGCATGCGCTCTGTGATACGAGTATTGACAGTAGTTTTGTAGCCGGTGTTTCTGTACGTGGGCGTTTTGAATGGAAAATAAGCTGCCTGCGAATCAGCTTTTCAGAAGACGCATGCGCAACACGAGTAGCTACGTAGCAAGCTCGCTTGAAATGTTAAGCGGCAACAGCAAGTCATTCACTGGACAGCTAGCTACCGTTAACGTGGTTAGCTGGCTAGCTAGCACGGGAACGCTAACATTAGTTTGTTCTTTCATCTGCATCGTGCCACTCAAAAGGGGTGAAAATACAACTTCAATTGAGTAACCTGGCATGTTTCATCGATTTAGGCTATTGCAGGTGTTGTGAAAAAGAGGTGTTCTCTGACGTTTATCACTTTGGTGCGTAGCCTGATGGGCAGCTGGGCATGTCTGTGTGTCATTTCATTGACGATGCAGGCTAGCTGGAGACATTGCTGTGTGTTTGCAGGCTAGCTGCTGACATTGCTGTGTGTTTTCACCCCGTGGCACGTCCGAATAGTTCCCATCTCGTGGTAAATTCCAGCATCTTATTGGTCACAGTGCGAGCATGTTCATGTGTCATTTGCTTGACTCTGTGGCTGTGTCCGAAATCACTCACTCACTCACTACTCCCTACTCACTATATAGGGAATTCAATGTAGTGGACTATATAGTGAACTCAATAGTGGACCGTTTCGGACACGACTTCGCCCGTTGTTCGGCGCCGTTCCGCAATGCATGACGGGATATATTGCCTGGTTAGTGACCATCGGATGTCCACCATAGATATCTATGATGTCCACTACATTTTGCGGTGGATTGTGGGATACATCTAGTGGACTATATAGTGAACATAAATAATCACTAGACATTCGGACACCCCTACAAAATGGCGTAATCACTATATAGTGCACTATATAGTGGTTAGGGAGTGATTTCGGACACAGCCACAGGCTGTGTCCGAAATCTGAAAAAATCTAACTATTACTGCATCATCCGTCCGTTCTAATAATTTCCGC
This sequence comes from Myripristis murdjan, assembly GCF_902150065.1. Classification (NCBI taxonomy): domain Eukaryota; kingdom Metazoa; phylum Chordata; class Actinopteri; order Holocentriformes; family Holocentridae; genus Myripristis; species Myripristis murdjan. The sequence continues at coordinate 11,143,264 of NC_044001.1, forward strand.
TTTCATTTACACTGTAAATTGCAACACATTGTTGTTGGTAACATTGGGGCAAAATACGCACGCGTGTCTATCAAAATCGAGTTGTCGAGTTGATATAGAATAGTTAAAAACCATATTATGCGTTTTTATTAATAAATAAATATCCAAAAATTTTCGAGCTTGCGCCCTCACGGGCGATCGCATGAAATTGGTACCATAGCATGACTACACAAAAACGTCACCGCTCGCCACTGGTTTAACATCTACTATATAGAAAGGACGTGTAAAAGTTAAATGACAAGATAAACACCACACTATGTACAATGTACCTATAGGTGAGGGGAGTCATTTATCTTCATGTAATCCATCACAGATTAAAGATTATCTGCATTAAATTGCAATAATTTACACAATCCACTGGATGACTGAAATGCAGTAACATAATCTGATGTGTTTTGTCTCCATTAAAGGTTTAATTCTCAGTTACAGTTACAGTTATTTAAAAAATGTATTATCAATATCTATCACATTATTTTTTACCTTATCAATAATAATTGTGTATTTTACATTTTCCCTTTTAATACAAATTCCAGAACAATATAGCTTCTATTATTATGAGACATAATGAATATGAACTCTCATTAACTACTGTATTATTAATTAAAAATAAATTTTAATGTGAATTCAACATATGTGTATGAGTAATTACATGAATTTAATTTTAAAATTTAAGTTTAAAGTTTCATTTTAACATCTCAGTTTCACTTTTAACTGATTTTATTTGAACTTTTAAACATTTTACCAGTAATAATTCATTACTCAGCTGTCAGAAATTTCCTATTCTGTCCAGTTTTTAAAGATTAGAAAATAATTCAGACTTACTGTTTAGGATGAGTTTGGTCCCACCACCAAACGTGTACCACAGTGATAAAAGCTGGTTAAGCCGTCGTACAAAAACCTCCTTCACACAACAGTGAACACACAGCACCCATATGTGACCTACCCATGAAACACAACACTGACAAACACCACCTGAATACACTAATAGAGTAAACGAAATGAATAAATTAATTAAAAAAAAAACGTGAGGTTTGTATCGACTGTAAAAATTTGAAACCATTCCGATAAAATAACAGAGTATGCACACTGGATTACTTTTATTTCCATCATAACTCTGCTCATATCAGTAAATCTTTTGGTTAATTTAAATGAAAGAGCCTTAGTTTATTGAAATGTACTCTGTTAACCCCACAGTACACTGCAATGTTTAAGACTGGTGAACATATTGCACAAAACAAACTTCCACAAAACAATAAGCACTTCAAATCTATATGTGACGCACACATGCGTGATATTAGTAATACACAAACCACAAATTCAACTTGATTGAGGCAACATAACTGAACCAGCTGTTTGTTGCTTCTTCAAATTTAACCATCAACCAGAAAAAATCCATACAAAATAAAGAAGCCTGTTTTGCAGTGAGCAGTTTTCTCTGAAATCAAAACCAAACATGTGTCTCTGCAGGTGAACTGATGTCAGCTGCTGTGCTAATGAATGTTTAACTGGTGACTGACTGACATGTAAAGGGACAAATCATTCCCCTTGGAGTCTCTCCAACATCTTCCCTCCTCACACACACACACACACACACACACACACACACACAAACACACAGGTTTCTGTTTGACAATGAAGGAGGTGTTTTGAATGGCTGCTGTGCATCACTGCTCCCAGAACAGTTTAAGACCTGCCACTGAGCCAAGACTGTGCCATTCTCTGTGATCAAAATAATGATGATGCTACTGATTCCTCTGGTAACTGCGCTGCTGCTCCGACTGCCAGGTGAGATGATGGGAACTCCTTTCATGAAATGTTCACTGTTAAAGTGGAAACCAAGCTCTCTTTGGTTTGAAGTTTCATGTTGGACTACTTCAAATACGTCACCCTAAAATAATATCTGATTTTCTACAGGATCCAGTGGCAGTAAAGTTGTGACTCAGTCCCCTGTATCCAAGTCTGTTGGTCTGGGAGAAACTGTCTCTCTGAGCTGTACAGCCAGTTCAGGAGTTGATGATGATCTGAGTTGGTTGGTACCTGCTGAAACATGGACAGACTCCCAAAATGCTGTTTTATAAAATAAGTACAAGTGCATCAGACACTCCTGATCATTTCAGCAGCAGCGGTTCTCAACCTGACTACTGACAACCTGCAACCTCAACAAGCATCACCATTTTATTTCCCTCAGTATAAAACTTTGTTACAGACACATTTCCTAATCTACAACCATTTAGCACATCAACCTCATAATGCAACAGAAGGCAAAATGTCACTGAAAACATCCCATATTGGAGTCACAGTTCTCTCTAGGTTATGACAGGCCTACTCACAGTCAAAATGTGGATTGAATCATTTATTATCATGAAAATCACACAATGTGAATCATGATGCATTGCTGAGTTTTCCTCTGAGGTAAAATTGTCTGTAATATTTATCAGTCAGGGCCCATATTCCCACTGCACATGTTTCCACTTCCAGTAGCAGAAAAAGCAAAAGAGAGAAATGGCTGAGCCTCTACTTTGATAAACACACTTTGGTTCCTTCATGTCCATCCAATTGATGTAAGTTGATGAGCTGAGGCTGTGTGGAGAGGTTTGCTGCTTGGCCTCAGGCTGAGCCGCCCTGGTCTGTCTGCAGGGAGAGAAGCTAAAGACGGAGCTCAGAGGACGACTGGCCATCTGGAGCGTCTGGTCCACCTGTGGCTGAGGGTCAGCCCGGTTACACCAGAACACACATTTCTAATCATTTTCAGTAATTCATGACGAAATTTGATCTTTTATGGTGAGTTTAGCCCCACGAATAAAACTGGGGGATTGCCAGCAGGGGACGCACTGAGTCAGGTTATGGGCATACAGTAACATGGACAAGAATGAAGAACAAGAAAAAAGAAAAGAGAAAAAGTAGAACAGCAAGGGAAAAATTTAATATTCAAAAGATCAACAAAATCCAGGGAGGGATGAGCTCTCACTCCAACACACCTCTTCTTCCTTTTCTGTTTCACAAGAACAGGTGTGTTTGCTTTCTTCCCATGGATTTTGCATGACTTTGATGCATCAGTGCTCCACAGAGTTTAAATGCTCACTGTAGGTCTCAGTGAATCTGAAGTCTTTTCATGCACTCACACCTAAAACTGCATCAGGATGATGTTGCCAGTAGCTCTGCTTGTCATGCTGGCTTTCTGACTCAGCCTGACAAATCCAAGTCTGTGAGTCTCGGAGGGACTGTGTCCATCAGCGCCACAGGGAGTTCAAATATCGGTGCTGATCTCAGCTGGTACCTTCAGAAACCCGGACAGGCTCCCAAACTTCTGATATATTATGCATCAACTCTAAACTCAGGAACTCCATCCAGATTCAGAGGCAGTAGATCTGGTTCCAGCTACACCTTAACCATCAGTGGTGTTCAGGCTGAAGATGCTGGAGATTACTACTGTCTTGGTGCTCATGGTGGTGGAGTGTTCACACGGTGATTTTGAGTCGTACAAAAACCTCCCTCAGTTTGTGTGCATTGAAAACGGCCTGCTGCAGGTGCTGAGGCTGAGGGAAGAGACTGTGATGTGGAGAACTGGTCCACTGAGCACAGCACTCTGGCCCTGGCACACAAGTGTCATCAAGCATGAACACACACTGACTCTACGTGATACTGAAACACACTGAAGCACACATTTTGAACATGCAACTGGAACATCCTCTGCAAAACTAAACTTCTCATGAAAGCATTGGTGAGGTTTGACTCATCTTCGACTCCAGAGGCAGATGTTGAACAGGTTTTGTGCTGATGTTTCATAGTATCTTAAAGTGTTTTCATGTAAAATGAAACAAATAAGTTTAAACATATTTTTCACTTAATATGCAAATAGACAGTATTACTGACTTGGATGTTGAAGGAAAGCTGGGGAAGAGTAGATATGATACTGGGACTACCAAAGTGGTGTTTCTAATAAATTAATAATAATGACATATACAGACAACAACTCACTACAATCCACTCTTTTATTTTCATGGTTATTATTGTGTGACAAATGTTTTATGAAAGCAAACAAACATTTCAAATACAGCTCTGAAAAAGGATGACATTGATGTATTTTTGTTTGAATGTGTAAAAGTGACATTCACACACTGAAGCTGAGTGAAGTCAGTTGAAGCAAAGAAACAGCATTTGGATAAGAAGCGTTGATGAAGCTCTACTGGGAGCAGCGGTCCGGGTCCAGGGTTTGAGTGACAGGGCTCTGGCCATCCAGACTGGCCTCACAGCTCACGGAGCCCGCCTTCCTCCACTGGTCTGCAGAGAGGCTCAGGGTGCTGCTCCAGCTGTAGTGGCCGTCCCTCCCCAGGACCTCCAGGCTGTCTGACACCCCTGAGGAGCTGCTGCGGCCCCCCACCTTCCAGCCCAGCCTCCAGGCTGAGGGGGAGCCCCCGTTGGCCAGACACAGCAGTGTGGCTTTGCCCTGCTGCAGCTCCCCTCTGGAGGGGGGGAGGACGGTCAGGCTGGGCCGCACCACACCCACTGGAGGAGAGACAGAGAGAGGAGAGGTGGAGAGGAGAGGGAGAGACCAGTGGCACCCAAATGAGAGGGAGGCCACAGAAACAACAAATGGTACAGCAGCTTATCATTTTGGAAATTAAAACAATGCAGTTTGTTTTACAGTTTCACTCACTGTAACTGCATTGACAGAAACAATGAAAGGATTTAAACGTAAATATAATCAAGTAAATTCATCAGTGAAAAACATTAATAATGACATCAACACATCTGTTTTAAGTCTGCCACTCCATTAACTGATCCCTGCATTAACTGTGGGAAAATGGAGATACAATCAAGGGAATTTGTTGATGACTATTATTACTGACATAAAGCCATTTGTTTGAAAACATCTGCCAATCCATAACTCTTCCCTGCAAATACAAGAAGTGAAAGAATTATCGGTTAATGCAGTTAAAAGTTTCATCTCTGTCTCTTTCACTTCCTTCTCACCACATGTACAATTAATGAAACGTGACAATATATCAGAGGCTCTAATGGACTGAAATAACGTTTAATTGAGTTTATCTATTTTAATTGCATTTATGAAACTATTAATTATCAACATTGCTTTTATATCAGCATAGATGAAAAATTATGAAATCTCAATTCAACTGATAAAGATTGAAAGTGGCTGGAAATACTTTAAAGCAATCCCCATTATAAATAAAGTATATTTTAAAAGGGAGGATTTTTTGTGAAAGTCTAAGTTTTTTTTTAAACGGCCTTGGAGAATTTTTTTTCTCACACTGACTTCAGCTTTCACACATAAATCCTCAAAAAATAGTTAATAATGTGACTATGATAAATGATATCGAGCAAAAAGTGAAATCATATTTTTCTTTCCATTTTCATACACAATTTGTTAAAAATCATTGTAGTATTTTTTGTAGAAATATCAGGTACTTACAGTCAACGATGAGTTTGGTTCCTCCACCAAAAGTCCACCACAGTGATACAAAGTCATTAAGAGGCCGTACAAAAACCTCCTGCACATGAAACAAGAATCTGTCCAACTAAAAACTCTACTGTGTCACAACAAAACTGCAAAATGAATAATAGATACATAAATGTTGATTGATGCTTTTTCAAATTATGTGATGAAACAAGAAAAATTAATACAATTTGCTTCAATTTTGTATGAATTACAGAGAAATTACAATGAAGGTTTTACCCATGAAAACTTTTTTCATCACAGTTTTTAATTAGTTATAACAATAAGTTAATTACTTGAAGCCAAAATATATATACAAAAAAGATCGTCTATTCCAATACCTTAATAATCATGTTTGTAAAATATGCCCATGGAAACCAACCACAGATTAAAAGGTATATCATACAAACCACAGTGCACTCCACTTTGATCCCGAGCAGTAAATACTGATTTCCAAATATTTCTGAAACAAGTATTTTTTATAATCCAATAAGTGTATAGATGGTGTGTATCCAAGTAGTATTTCCAGCTTATTTTGTGTCCCACATTGCCTTGAGTCTGTGGAGAGCAGACAGATGATTTCCATAGAGAGGAGGCTTTGCATGGTCAGCTGATCCTCCAGTGAACTGAGAAGGTTTATAGTCCTGTGAGTTCAACACTACGGGACTCGCATGTGTCAGTCAACACAGCACAAAGCACAAGCAGCATGACTCTCATCAGCATCTTCATCTGGACGCTGGCCTGCTGCTGCTTCACAGGTTGATTCACTCAGCAAAATATCAGCCATGCTGGACTGTGTTTTCTGTCAATGATTTGTGCTGATAAATGAAGCTTTTGTTTTTGTCTGCAGGATCCAGCAGTCAGGTGACTGTGACTCAGCCTCCAGTGGTGACATTTACTCCAGGATCCACTGTCACCCTGTCTTGTAAAGTCAACCCAAAGGCTTATACTTGGTCAGATGGAGATTTTGGAATAGGCTGGTATCAGAAGAAATCTGGAGAAGCTCCCAAACTCCTGATCTACTTTGGCCGAAAGACTGCTAGTGGTATTCCCTCTCGATTCACTGGCAGTGGAGATGGTGTTAATGCTGCTTTGACCATCAGTGGAGCGCAGGCTGAAGATGCAGCAGTTTATTACTGTCAGAGTTACCATGATGGCCCAGTGTTCACACAGTGATAGAGAGCCGTACAAAAACCTCCCTCAGTCAGACTGCATAGACACTGACTTGTTAGAGCAGGAAGTGACTGCAGCTGCTGAAGGGGAAGAGACTCTGACACAGACCACTGAACACAGAGCTCAGTCTGACCTGCAGCCTCAACAAGCATCACCAGTGTATTACCACAAATATGTAAGATCGTTTCAAAATGACTGAGCACAATTCTATAAAAATGACAAGGTTGTCATATGAAAAGCGATATTTTCCCCTGCTTGGTCCAAAACCTGCCTCTTTCAGCTCACTGTTTGAGCTAATAGCGAATGATTGTTTACAAGCTCAAGCGAGTGCAGGACAGTGAGGGAGAGAGAGGACAGACCACAGGAGGAGCAAATACTGAGTTTTTTAGTCTTTCAAAAAGTTTGTCATTATTAATGTCAGAAATAGTTTATATTTTACTGATATTTTGAGTTTGTCTCTAGATAGATATCTATTTTTTAAAGCAGGCTATTTGTACTTTGAGTTTGATAGGCCCACAGTTACACTTTATAATTTAAATAAGGGTTGTGCATTTTAAGTTGCATTATTTTGTGGCATAGTTTCATTTTACAGCTCAAACATATACAGTATGTCACTATTTGATCCCATATCTTGCTTTGTTTTTTGTTGACACTACAATAAATCTGTTTTTTGAAGAATAGTTTGATGTAGTTGGATTATTCAAGGTTTTTAGTTTTAGAGCTTCTTTTGAGTTTCTAGTTCTTGTGAAGCTACTTTGATGGACTGTAGTGGAAATAGAACAGTGAGCAAGGAAATTTGGTCAGAGGATTATTGCTTTTACAGTTTTTTTTGATTGCTTGAACTCATTTTACAAATGCTTTGCTCACTGTGCCAAAACTCTAAACACAACGCAAATAAGACACAACACCTGGAAATAAACCATACACATTTATGGCAAACTGAAACTCAGTCATCAAAACTTAAAAATCCTTTGTCAAAATGCAACTCTGATAACAAAAGGATACACATTTCTATAATATGAACACACTTTCACAGCAGCAAGCAACACAACAATATACGTAACACGAAACACTGCAGTTTTTACTGCTTTTCATTTATTTCTTCAAAAAGAATTCTGCAAAGCTCAAAATAGAAATTAAGCACATTTTTCACAGTAACAACTGTTTGCAAAATAACCAAAAAATAAAATAAATAAGAAAGGTGTAAACTCAAAACTGAATACAGTATAGAGTATACTGTACTTTACAGTACAGTTTTTTTTCAATCACCTTTTCCAGTATAATGAAACTGGGATCCACTTTGCCATCATCTTCACCTCCAAACCACAGCAGAAGTTTTCTTTTGCAAATGTGTTCATACCTTTTCATTGGATTCACACATTTTTCACACTCTTTTGCACCTGCATCACTGTGAAATCACTAGTGCACCTGCATCACTACCCTTTCCACAAATCACCATTCACCAATCAATCAGTATGCACCTAAAAAAAAAGGGGCCTATAAATTGTATTCTGTATTTTTTTCAACTCCTTTGAGTTTTTCTGTGTAATACTGTATGTGAATTACAGTATTTCAGTTTTTGCCATAAATACAGTAAAAATTTCACTTCAAAGTCTTTCTGAGTGTGGATGCAGTTCTTTACTGTAAGTTCACATTTGAATGTGTAGCTCACAGGAGAACCTTGTTCAAACTGACAGCTGTATTTTGTATTCTGCTGTCAGCTGTGTTACAGTACAGTAGAGCTGACTGAAGGAATCTACTCATTTGGGCAGAAGTTGAGTTGTTTGAGGGAAATATTGGCTTTTGCTACTTGCTTTACAATATGTAACTATGCAAATTGTCAAAAAAAAAATATGACTGCATACACACAAGAAAAAGTGAGGTTGAACCTGCTCAGACTGAAAAGGGTATGTTGCATTTTGGTGTTGAATATGAAGTGAGTGAGTGGCTGGATTAGTTGCATTGGGCGCTGACAAAATGTGCTTTTGCTGCATGTTTGAAAGGTTTTGTCATGGTAAGAGCCTTTTGACAAACATAAATAAACATACATGCATAGTATGTAAAGCAAAAATAAAACAATATAACAAAATCAAACTACGTACAGCTACAAAATCTCATCCACATCGCATACGATGTCTTCCTGTGCCTCTTTCTCTCACCGCCTCCACGCAAAGTACTCAACATGGCTGACATGGGGCCTGTTTGTAGTGCTTAGGCCCTGACTGATTGGTGTTCAGTTTTCTAAGTAAGTGCTTTCACATGTGTGTCTCGGGTTTTCTAATTACCCGATGTGTTTTGTATTTTGAACATAAGTGTTTTCCCAATGGTAACCACATGCTTTCATTTTTGAGCGAGGTGTCTTCTGTATGAAATAGTGTCTAGTGTTAAGGAGGAAGTGTGTTGTAGAATTGCAAACACAGTTTAAAGCAGCACATGTGTCTAAGGTACGGCCACGCTGTGTTTAAGGTTTAGTTCCAATGACTTCAAGTTTTGTCACATTGGTTTAAGTGTATGTTCTTAGTGTGTAAGCAATCGAAAAAAACTGTAATACCATTATTTAAAACATATGAACATGCTGAGGGCTCAGCACTGTACAGCAAGATTCAAAGGAGCGTAAGAGAGAAAGAGGGAGGTACAGTCGTGCCAGACAGCAATTTTTTCATGTCCCCTACAGGAATTACTCTCCAAAGTTATGGTGTTTATTTAAAATTCTGAATTTCGAAAAAAGAAAATGTGAATGGAAACACTGGAAATCTAAAAACTAAAATTTGCATGAAAATTTATTTGCTTGCCTGTGGAAAATAAGTTTTGTGTGTGTGTGTGTGTGTGTGTGTGTGTGCGTGTGTGTGTGTGTGTGCGTGTGTGTGTGTGTGTGTGTGTGTGTAGCTGTGTGTGTGTGTGTGTGTGTGTGTGTGTGTGTGTGTGTATGTGTGTGTGTGTGTCTGTGTGTGTGTGTGTAGCTGTGTGTGTGTGTGTGTGTGTGTGTGTGTGTGTGACACAGAGAAAGAGACAGAAAGAGAGAATTTTAGTTGTAATTCTGAACTTAATTATTTTGTGTTCTTGTTGAAACCAGTTTGTATCAAAAGCCAGATGACTTCTGACCAAGAGCCACAAATGGCTGCAGAGCTACTGTACTGTATTATATTTGAATCACGCAGAAATTTAATGTGTAATTTCAAAAGTGTTTGACAACACTGAGTTGTGGACAGTACATAGGCTAGTGTTAATTAATAGGCCTTCTGAAATAAAACAATATTTAATAATAACCAAAGCAGCTATCAAATGCAACAGAGTTATACATTTTTTAGCGTTTGAAATCCATCACTTTCATTTCTCCTCTTCAGATCTCCTCTGTGTTTGTGTGCAGAAGGAGCACAAACATGGAGCAAACATGAGTGCACACCTGCATGTGTGTTGTATCCATCTGTGAGATCATTAAACATATTTCTATTGGAAAAATCAACACACTGAAACAAATTATTTTGGTTTGAAATTGATTTCTTTATTTGCTTAAGCTGAAGCATTCCATTTACAGCTGACTATAGTAAATGATCCCAAATAGACGAGCACTGAGCCCTGAAATGAACCACCAAACACATTTAATCTGTTGTTTCATTACATTAACAATTAGGGGAGGAAGACAGATAAAACAACTTCAGGTTATTGTTGTTTGTGAAGCTCCTACATCATCTATTTCTCTCACTTCTCCCCTTCCTCCTGTTTTAACCATCAAACTTGACAACAAGACAATATTCAGTTTCCAGCAATATTCACACTTCTGCAGCCCTGCCATGATGTAAATACTTCTGAACAGCAGGGTTTGAAAAATATTTTGAATGATTTGTGCAAAGTCAAATACATTAAGCCATTTTATGAGTACACTATTGGCAGTTATTTACAGCGCTGACATTATTGATGTGGACGATCTCTCTTTAAAAAGACATTTTTGATTTCAAGGAAGCCAATTTATGCAACAAAGACTACAAAATATAACATACTAACAGCCTCTACATAATCTATTTCTCTCACTTTAACACTTCCATCTCCTTTAAACCCAACATTAACATCTTGGGTGATCAGACTGTCTCTGGATAGATGAAAGGCAGGTTTGGCATCCAGGTGGAAATGCATGTGATGAAGTTTCAGTCACTCAGTCCACCTGCAGAGCTGCTTCCAGATGCATTTGGGCTTGTTTTACACACAGATCAACCACGCAACACAAATCAAACAGGAGGGCAAACCCTATGGTTTGTAACGTACAAGAGAGGAGAAGAAGAGATGCTCTCTTTTTCTAACATACTTATCAAAAATGGATTATCAGAACATTAGTGGATGTGATAGAGAGAGTTTACTATCAGATTTAAAAGACTTAAAACATCCAGAGAGGAAATCCAATGTCAGGCAAACAGAAATATAATTTAAATGTTTATACTAAAATACACATATAACAACAATAGAATCGAAAGAAATTCTGCAACTACCACTGCTGTTTCTGCTATTGCAAAGCGTTACTTTAGTCTCAAATGATAATATAATCCAGGAAACAAGATATGAGATGCACGGTAATGCCTGGTGTAAAGGGCAACTCTTTAAACTACTTGTTGTCTCCTTGGTTGTGTTCCTGGTTTCTTCTGCAGATGCTGACGTTCACTGCGATCACGGCGCAGATCATCCCCAGCAGACCACTGCTCAATACAGCAGACCGCACTGTGTAGAAAGTGGAGCCGATTCCATACATGTCAGAGTCCACAAAGGTCAACAAGGTCTTGGTCCCTGATACACACACAAGATGAGGCTCAATAATAACAGCACACAGATATTCCCCACTGTCCATCTGGGAGAGATTAGAGAGGATGAGTGAGGAGGGAAGCATCGATGTGTTTAATTTACCTTCCAGATCCAGAGGAATGACACGATACCATAACGAGTGTCGAAAAGAAGCTGATATTCTCGTTCAGCAGTCAGTCTGAACCAGTCTGAACCACACAGTGTTGCTATATCTGAATTCACGAGTTTCAGTGTTACACTTGAGGACAGCAGACTCTCCCTGTGAGAAGAAAACTGTGACAGGATGAAATTTGGGACAGACCAGTAACCCATAATCAGCTATCAGCTGATTTGAAGGATTCTTCCTGCAGGTGTACTTTTCTGTGTGGTCCACAGTTAGAGAGGGAATGATAAGGGAGTAATTTCCAGACCTTCGTCCATCCATCATGTACATCTGACTCTGACTGGCCACAGGGTGATTGGGATTAAGTGATGTTAGGGAATTATTTCCTCCAATAATCCAAGTTATCTCTGTCGTGTTAGGGTCATTGTCAAAACAAGGGAGCGATACACTCTCTCTCACGGAACCAAGTAATATTGCTCCTGTAAAATCAACATAAATGCGCTGACCACGGACACATCGCTCACCTTCCAGAACCAAACAACTAAAAACACCACCATTTAACGTGCGAACATCGAGAAAGGGGCCAGTTTCAGCAAACCGAGTCTGTGTGTATTGATCTCCTATGTATGATGCATTTGACCAGTCTCTTTTTGTATAAAACCAATGAATGTTCTCACCACTCTTCTCCTTGTTACACTGCAGTTGTGAGACCATTCGATAGCCCACAGAAGTCACCGTGCCACAGACGAAGAGGGTGAGATTCCTTTGCAGTGTAACTTGTCCATCTCTCCAACAATCCTTTCTGTAATGGCCCGAGTCTGACTCTGAGTTTTCTGATAACAAGAAATGAATATTTAACTCTCAGTCGATGTTGTAGGTCAGTTTCCAGCGTGGCGTTGTCAGGTAAAAGCTCTGAGGAGTTCCACAGCATTCGGTCCTCTCCAGCTCTGATCTGGAAGACCAGACAGTAATTTACCTTGATGTCATCTTCTTCTATATGAAACAAAGGTTGGTTGCAATATTAAATATGGGCATACTGTCATACATTTGGGCAAAAAATTCAAAATCACTGGCCTGGGCCTTTAACAATGCCACAGCGTGAAGCGATGGCTGTTTGAAGTCAGAAACTATCATGAAGGAGTAGTGACATATGACTAACAGAAAAAAAAATAAAATAAAACCAGTGATGAAAAATGACACAACCAAAAGTAGTATCAGATTATCTTTACCTGAGTGTATTGTGAGTTTTTGCATACAGAGATGATTGGTAGGTTTTTGGTAGGATAAACAGCAAATTTCAGAGAGGAATTGCTGGAATTGCTGGAAAAAATTGCTGTCTGGCACGACTGTACCTCCCTCTTTCTCTCTTATGCTCCTTTGAAATTTAACGTACAGTGTTGAGACCTCAGCATGTACATATGTTTTAAATAATACTATTAAAAGCAATAATCCTCTGACTAAATTTCTGTACTCACTGTTCTATTTCCACTACAGTCCATCAAAGTAGCTTTACAAGAACTAGAAACTCAAAAGAAGCTCTAAAACTAGAAGAAATACCTTGAATAATCCAACTACATCAAACTATTCTTCAAAAAACATATTTATTGTAGTGTCAACAAAAAACAAAGCAAGATATGGCATCAAATAGTGACGTACAGTATATGTTTGAGCTGTACACTGTCCCCTTTAAATAAAATAAGAAAATGAAATGAAACTATGCCACAAAATAATGCAACTTAAAATGCAAAAAAAAAAAAAAATAAATAAATAAATAAATAAAATAAAATAGATATCTATCTAGAGACAAACTCAAAATATCAGTAAAAAATGAACTATTTCTGGCATTAATATTTTAATCTTAATCCAGACATGCTTTCTAATTATTTTAGTTTTAGGGGTGGAAATAAATAATTTAAACATGCTAGATCTAACCTTGTGACATATTTTGGTTCTAAGAGAGTGGTCCCAATAAGGTACAGCCTGAAAAAAATCAACGTTTGGTCCTCAGTAGCTCCAAAAGCTTATATTTTCGACAGAAAGCAACAACAAAATCTGATTTAGCACCTTTCATTTAATAAATATACGACTTTTCATTACTCTAGGACGAAAATTAATGAAGTCACAGCACAAGAAAGGTGTACCAAAATGCAAGTCGTCAATCGAAGTTCTCCGAAAACTGACCAAACTCAAATGCCAGTACCTAACTTTAAAAATTCATCAAAAATTCAATTTTGGTCAAAAATAGCTGAAATTAGGGATTTGTTCATTTCAGATATATCAGATGTGAGATTTTCTTAGAAATTCCTGAGGTCATGGTGGCAAATGTATGAAAATTCTGATGATCTGACATGGAATGACCCGTCATGAAAATCACACAATGCAAATTCTGTTCCATTGTTGATTTTGCCTCTGAGGTAAAATTGTCTGTAATATTTATCAGTCAGGGCCCATATTCCCACTACATGTGTTTCCACTTTTTTTTTCCCACTATTTTTTATGGTGAGTTTAGCCTCTTAAAGGCCCCATGGTGTACACTTTTCCAGGGTTTTATTTTAACTGGTGATAACCCAAGATGTATTTGTGGTTTTGAGTACTTGTGGTCTGCTAAATATAGTTTTACAGCTCCTTTCTCTTGCCTTTATCCTGGAGCTCTGGCAGCACGGTTCGTTTAGCCGATCAGAAGAGAGAATCAGCCCCTCTCCACTGATTGGCTGACTGTTTGGGACGTAAACAATATAGGAGAGAAAAACGGAGCCAACAAGATACAGCAACTATTCGAAAACTTGTCGAAAGCGAGTTATCATCTTATGTAACATTGTCTTGGCTACCGCCGAGCGTGATGTTATACAACCGTACGTACTTGAGCCTGTCTCCGATCCCGAACCACAGACGAAGCCGGGACTGTATTGCTGTGGTGATGGAGACGCGCATGGACGCAGCGGCCCCTCCAGGGATCAGCGAGAGTGAATGTTATAAATGTTTTGCTTAACCCACACGCTCAGGTTGCATAACCTACGGCCGAGAGACTTTACTAAACATCAGGGTAAAGCATGCTGCAAGAAATGAGGCACTCTGCTTTTATGTGGACATACTATGCCTACGGGCGGGGGGGACGAGGAGGGGTTAACAATGTAAATTACTTATCAAACAGACCTAACAATTCAGCTACCAATGAATGAGCAGTAGTATGCATGTGATAACATAGATTGAAAAATAAGCCGAAGTGAAACCTCTTCTCTGAATAGACAAGCTAAGCCAGTATGCTGCTGTTAGCCAGTGAAAATTACGGTGGCCGAGAAGTGCAAAACAACATTACAAAATATGAAACACTTTTACAAAGTTTGAGACAAATTTACATATTGGAAAACATGTTTACATATCACAAAACAAAATTGCATTACCAAAACACTTTTACCAGTCCTGAAACATATTTACGTTTCGGAAAACAACTTAACAAGACGCGAAACACTTTTACAAGTGCTGAAACAAATTTACAAATTACACAAACCGGAAAGGGAATGTACCAAAGCCCTGATTGACACGGACTTGACACGGAAGTGAAAAAGTGCCCGGTCAATTTTGGTTTTTGTCGTCATTTGTTGTGTTGGTGACCCAAGATGGGCATAGGGATATTTGTTAGCGACACAGAGCAGGCAGAGGAGCCAAATATGCTGCAACAGCGCATCCAGTATTTTAACGAGGGGCACTCGTATGCGGTTATTGTGGACTTTATGTCTAGTGTGCATGGTGTACACATCAGCTTGAGGTCCGTGAAAACCAACCTGAATGAAGCCGGGTAGCCTACTACCGCAGGAAGCATTACTCCCCCATAAACTCCGTAATGAGGGCCATCAGATTGGAACTTCGTGGACCAGAGGCCTGTATCATGAAGCAAGCTTAGTTTTCCCTGGATTTCACAGACCTATCCGGCTACACTAATTGAGATCATGGTGTTCAGGGATAACCGGTATCACGACGCTGGTTATCAACTCGCTTACTCGATCCAGGTTTGCCTCATAAAGAGCCGTGAACGCGCACGTATAAGGGGCGACAAGGAGAAACGCACAGCGTATGTCACGGCGGAGGAGCAGCGTATTATACTGGAAAAGTATGAGGAGGAAAAACAACATCTACACACTAAATCGAACACCGCGGCTGCCGCGAAGAGAAGGCAGAATGCTTGGCAACGAATTGCCGACGGTGTAAATGCGCAAGTTACACATCAACAGCTCAAGTCCATATCTGACACTGAAACCTATGAACTCACTGCACTGCACAGATGTGTTGTGTGTATGACAGGTAGAAGTGAATTCCCCCAGGTGTAATTCCCCTCAGCTGCCAATCAGGCCCATTCTCTCACACAGGAATAATTTGCCCCCCTAAAATATTTAGAGCTAATTAATTGTGTCATTTTAAATGTCCCTAAAATGTCGTGAAACGCCTCTAAAAATACTTTTAATTATCAAATTTCCTTTAATGATCTCTCCTACAGAGTGTCAGCTCTGTATAGCAGGCAGCTGTTAGCCAGGCTGAAGCTGCTTCACATTAGTATTACAGCCTCTCTCTCATACAGAGGGTCAGCGGCAAAATCTAACGGGTTTGATCGGTCCAGGGAAATCCTTTCACGCGGTAATGGGATCCTCAATGATTGGGCAGGCCACGTTTTGGCAAACAGCTGATTGGCCAGGGGGCGGGTGCTTTATGTAGGATTCAATCCAATTCAATACATTCCCTTTCCGGTTTGTGTAATTTGTAAATTTGTTTCAGCACTTGTAAAAGTGTTTCGCGTCTTGTTAATTTGTTTTCCGAAACGTAAATTTGTTTCGGGACTGGTAAAAGTGTTTTGGTAATGTAATTTTGTTTTGTGATATGTAAACATGTTTTCCAAAATGTAAATTTGTCTCAAACTTTGTAAAAGTGTTTCACATTTTGTAATGTTGGTTTGCACGTCTCGGCCACCGTAGAAAATAGAGCACAGTAGCAACTCTTCGCTTTGTTACACAATCAATGTCAGTGCGCTGCTGTATCCTAGAAATTCTTTGCCTTTTGGACTCGGTTTCCGTTTTATTTAGCTAATTCCGCAATTCCATCCGTGATTCTGTGATCGCGGAAATTATAGGGCCCTACCACTGTTATATATATAAAAAAAAAAATAACGGCGCAACTTGGTGGGCGTTATCCTGGTAATTTCTCTGCGTGAGAAATACAAGATGTGGCGTGTGAGTGTGTGAACAGGTTGAAATGCGTGTGTCTCACGCCCAATGCGTGAGACTTGAGAGCCCTGCGTAAACAAAGGAGGGGGACGAGAGCTAGGATCCACGCTAGGCTGGCTTTACCCATCACTCGGGGATCCCAAGTGAGAGACGCTATCTCATTTTGTGTGCACTACTAGTGTATGTGCAGCTAGAGGACAATAAAGCTTGGGTTGATTTGATTGTGTTGGGTTGATAAAACAGTTGGCGCTGAAATGAGCCCAACAGACGAGCAAATTTGGACTAAAACCCTGCGGGACCCATGAAACTGGGACCATGAGCATGATGTTATATGACCGTACAATCCCGAACCACAGACAGCAGGAGAAACCAAACCACCTCAAATCCGTTTATTACAAGATGTTTCAGAATGGTAAGTTATGCTTGTTAAATATGTTGTGAACTTGTTGCCCGGGGAGAGGAGGGCTACTGGCTAATTTCGCTGGCTTGGTAGCTTGTTGGTGAGTTTGCAGGCTTGAGAGTTGGTTACCTGTCTGGGGAGGGAAGGCGGGCTGTCGGCAGAGTCACTGACGTCAGATAACAAAAAACGGGCTGTGTGCACTTCTCCATTTATCATAGGTGAAATGCATGGGACAGAATTTATGTGGCCCTAAGACCTTCCTATCACGCAAAAAAACGAAAATTTCATTTTTCAGGCCATGGGGCCTTTAAGTAAAATAAGGTTATGGCCAGTAGGGGGCGCACTGAATTAGGTTATGGGTTTACAGTAACCTAGACAAGAATGGAGAACAAGAAAAAAAAAAAGAGAAAAAGTAAAACAGCAAGGGGAAATTTGAATATGCAATATTTGAAAGATCAACAAATTCCAGGGAGGGATGGGCTCTCACTCCACCACACCTCTTCTTCCTTTTCTGTTTCACAAGAACAGGTGTGTTTGCTTCCTTCCGATGGATTTTGCATGACTTTGATGCATCAGTACTCAGCAGAGTTTAAATGCTCACTGTAGGTCTCAGTGAATCTGAACTGTTTTCATGCAGTCACACCTAAAACTGCATCAGGATGATGTTGCCAGTAGCTCTGCTTGTCATGTTGGCTTTCCTGAGTCAGGGTGAGAAAATTTCAACTTCTATCTAATATTACTCAGTTAATATGAACTGCTGCTCTGTGTTGTTGGTGATGAAATATTTGTTGTTGAGACTAAATTTTCACATTTTATTTCAGAGTCTTCTGCCAACAACTTTCTGACTCAGCCTGACAAATCCAAGTCTGTGAGTCTTGGAGGGACTGTGTCCATCAGCGCCACAGGGAGTTCAAATATCGGTACTGATCTCAGCTGGTACCTTCAGAAACCTGGAGAGGCTCCAAAACTTCTTATATATTATGCATCAACTCTAAACTCAGGAACTCCATCCAGATTCAGTGGCAGTAGATCTGGTTCCAGCTACACCTTAACCATCAGTGGTGTTCAGGCTGAAGATGCTGGAGATTACTACTGTTTTGGTGCTCATGGTGGTGGAGTGTTCACACGGTGATTTCGAGTCGTACAAAAACCTCCCTCAGTTTGTGTGCATTGAAAACGGCCTGCTGCAGGTGCTGAGGCTTAGGGAAGAGACTGTGATGTGGATAACTGGTCCACTGAACACAGCACTCTGGCCCTGGCACACAAGTGTCATCAAGCATGAACACACACTGACTCTACATGAAACTGAAAGACACTTTCCAACTTCCCCGATCAAACTCAACTTTTCATGAGCGTGTGGGTGGGGTTTGACCTTTCTTAGTATATAGAAACCATTTGTTATGAAATATTTAAGCAGTAGAATCCTAAAATGGATGAAGAAGGAATGTGTGGTGGGTAAGTGCAGATTTGAACTTGTTATATTTGAGTGGGTGACTCTAATAATAATCTAACAGGTTAGGAATGGTGGACTCAAGGCAGAGAAATGAGAAGTGAGGCAGCTGAACCGTTCAAAGAATGTTTATTACTAATTGGGTGCAGGATGAGTCCTGGATGAGTGGTGACTTGATTGCAGAATGACGGGGTTCCAGGTGAGGGCTGGATTGAGGGCTTGGCTGGCTGAACCGGCTGGGTGGCAGAGTAGATTCAGGACTGGTGCTGGAGGCCGGGGAGGAGCTGGATCCGTGACAGAAAATGGAGAAGTTACTCTTGAAGCAGAACATATAACAGACAGGCAAAATAACTCGCTTGAAAGTGACTGACACTAGCTATGTTTACATGCGCAAAATTTCTCCAATCCGATCTAAACCTTGGTTGATCGGAAATTCCAAATCCACTGTTTACATGTACACTAAATAAAATGATCCGATCATGACGTGCGTATACATGCACCAAGCGTTTGATTACAATCAATCATTTGGGCATGCGCGGAGTCGTCTAATTTTCTGGAAATAGTAGTAGAAGAAGAATCTGTACTTCCGCCTGTGTTGTAAACAAACGCCGCGTTGTCTGCACGTCCTCAGCTCGTTCACTCTTTGTGCCTCTCACATTTTATTTTCCTCCCCTCTGGCACAGTGTCTGTTTATGTAGGTTTTTTTTTTTTTTAATATGGACCTTTTGGACCGTTTGCTGCTTGTCGAAAAACGACCGGCTGCCGCAAAGGCAGAAACGCATCACGCTGACGTAACACACATGCGCAGTGGAGATAATTTTACCCCAACCGGGAAGACAGGATCCGAATGGATGTGTACATGGACGCCGTTCGGAATAATGATCGGCATAAACCACCTCTCTCTTTCGGAATGAAATTTCCTTCCGAATGGACCGTATCGGATCACAGTCTTCCGATTGACGTGTTTACATGAAGCATTTTTAACCTGATTTGGCCTTTATTCCGATTATTTGTGTCCATGTAAACATAGCTAGTGTTTACTGAGTCAACAATCTTGTAAGAGGCAGGCTCTTGTAGTGCAGAGTTGATTAGTTAATGGCAGGCAGCTGAGCAGGCTGGAGACCCAGCCCCTGCACACCAGGCCTCAATCCTGCAATCAAGCATGCACAAACACACAGACAAGACAAGCTATGCGGCAGAGGGCATAACAAATAAAGGAATTAGGAAATAGACACAGACTTGTCACATTTGACTGGAGGACTATGACAAATATTTAATAATAAAAAGTGAGTATTTTCTGTTGGAATTAAACATTTCAAGTAAAGGTCAGTTTGAAAGTTTATGAATTTAGTAAATTGTGAATTCAAAATATTTCCTCAGCAAGTATTTTTATTTTTATCCAGTAAGTGTGTTGATGGTGTGCATCCAAACAGTATTTCCTGCTGATTTTGTGTTCCTCATTGCCTTGAGTCTGTGGAGAGCAGACAGATGATTTCCATAGAGAGAAGGCTTTGCATGGTCAGCTGATCCTCCAGTGAACTGAGAAGGTTTATAGTCGTGTGAGTTCAACACTGCAGGACTCACATGTGTCACTCAACACAGCACAAAGCACAAACAGCATGACTCTCATCAGCATCTTCATCTGGACGCTGGCCTGCTGCTGCTTCACAGGTTGATTCACTTAGCAAAATATCAGCCATGCTGGACTGTGTTTTCTGTCATTGATTTGTGCTGATAAATGAAGCTTTTGTTTTTGTCTGCAGGATCCAGCAGTCAGATGACTGTGACTCAGCCTCCAGTGGTGACATTTACTCCAGGATCCACTGTCACTCTGTCCTGTAGAACCAACACAACAGTTTTCACATTTGATGATGGAGATGAGGGGCTTTACTGGTATCAACAGAAATCTGGAGAGGCTCCAAAGCTCGTAATAAAATATGTGAAAACACGTGAATCAGGAACACCAGCTCGGTTCAGTGGCAGTGGAAGCGGGACTGACTTCACTTTGACCATCAGTGGAGTCCAGGCTGAAGATGCAGCAGTTTATCACTGTAAGGGTATGCCTGCGGCAGATGATGATGATCTGTTCACACAGTGATAAAGGGCTGTACAAAAACCTCCCTCAGTCAGACTGCATAGACACTGACTTGTTAGAGCAGGAAGTGACTGCAGCTGCTGAAGGGGAAGAGACTCTGACACAGACCACTGAACACAGAGCTGAGCCTGACCTGCAGCCTCAACAAGCATCACTATTTTATTTCTCTCAGTATAAACCTTTATTACAGACACATTTCCTAATCCACAACCATTTAGCACATCAACCTCATAATGCAACAGAAGACACTTAGCCTACTTTCATGAAAATCACACAATGGAATTTTGTTCCATTGTTGATTTTGCCCCTGAGGTAAAATTGTCTGTAATATTTATCAGTCAGGGCCCATATTCCCACTGCACGTTTCCACTTAAAGTAGCAGAAAAAGCAAAACAGAGATAAACACGCTATGTTTCCTTCATGTCCAGTTGATGTAAGTTGATGAGCTGAGGCTGTGTGGGGAGGTTTGCTGCTTGGCCTCAGGCTGAGCCACCCTGGTCTGTCTGCAGGGAGAGAAGCTAAAGACGCAGCTCAGAGGACGACTGGCCATCTGGAGATGCTGGTCCACCTGTGGCCGAGGGTCAGCCCAGTTACACCAGAACACACATTTCTAATTATTTTCAATAAATTGTAATGAAATCTATGACTAATTTTTATGGTGAGTTACACCATGGCCAGCAGGGGACACACTGAATCATATTATGGGCATACAGTAACATGGACAAGAATGGAGAAAAAGAAAAGAGAAAAAGTAGAACAGCAAGGAAAAATTTTTAGTATTGGATATTTAAAAGATCAACAAATTCCAGGGAGGGATGGGCTCTCACTCCAACCACACCTCTTCTTCCTTTCTGTTTCACAAGAACAGGTGTGTTTGCTTTCTTCCCATGGATTTTGCATGACTTTGATGCATCAGTGCTCAGCAGAGTTTAAATGCTCACTGTAGGTCTCAGTGAATCTGAACTGTTTTCATGCACTCACACCTAAAACTGCATCAGGACGATGTTGCCAGTAGCTCTGCTTGTCATGTTGGGTTTCCTGAGTCAGGGTGAGAAAATTTCAACATCTATCTAATATTGCTCAGTTAATCTGAACTGCTGCTCTGTGTTTTTTTGCTATGAAGTATTTGTTGTCAAGACTAAATTTTCACATTTTATTTCAGAGTCTTCTGCCAACAACTTTCTGACTCAGCCTGACAAATCCAAGTCTGTGAGTCTTGGAGGGACTGTGTCCATCAGCGCCACAGGAAGTTCAAATATCGGTGCTGATCTCAGCTGGTACCTTCAGAAACCCGGACAGGCTCTAAAACTTCTGATATACCGAGCATCACGTCTAAACTCAGGAACTCCATCCAGATTCAGTGGCAGTAGATCTGGTTCAAGCTACACCTTAACCATCAGTGGTGTTCAGGCTGAAGATGCTGGAGATTACTACTGTCTTGGTGCTCATGGTGGAGCGTTCACACGGTGATTTCGAGTCGTACAAAAACCTCCCTGAGTTTGTGTGCATTGAAAATGGCCTGCTGCAGGTGCTGAGGCTGAGGGAAGAGACTGTGATGTGGATAACTGGCCCACTGAACACAGCACTCTGGCCCTGGCACACAAGTGTCATCAAGCATGAACACACACTGACTCTACGTGATACTGAAACACACTGAGAAACACTTTTCCAACTTTAAGCTGAACTTTTCATGAGCGTATGGGTGGTGTTTGACCCTTCTTAGTAATTTGAAATCAACTAAAAAACAATCCATTTGTTATGAAACATTAATGCAGTAGAATCCTGAGTGTAGATATGACCTTGCTATTGTTGAGTTGGTAACTCTAATAATAAAGGAATTAAGAAATAGACACAGATTTGTCACATTTGACTGTCGGACTATGATAATTATTTAATGATAGAAAGTGAGCATTTTCTGATGGAATGAAACATTTCAAATATATGTCAGTTTGAAAGTTTATGAATTTAGTCAATCCTAAATTCAAAATATTTCCTCAGCAAGTATCTTTATTATCCAATAAGTGTATAGATGGTGTGTATCTAAGCAGAATTTTGTGCTGATTTTGTGTCCCAAATTGCCTTCAGTCTGTGGAGAGCAGACAGATGATTTCCATAGAGAGGAGGCTTTGCATGGTCAGCTGATCCTCCAGTGAACTGAGAAGGTTTATAGTCCTGTGAGTTGAACACTGCAGGACTCACATGTGTCAGTCAACACAGCACAAAGCACAAGCAGCATTACTCTCAACAGCATCTTCATCTGGACGCTGGCCTGCTGCTGCTTCACAGGTTGATTCACTCAGCAAAATATCAGCCATGCTGGACTGTGTTTTCTGTCATTGATTTGTGCTGCTAAATGAAGCTTTTGTTTTTGTCTGCAGGGTCCAGCAGTCAGACTGTGACTCAGCCTCCAGTGGTGAAATCTACTCCAGGATCCACTGTCACTCTGTCCTGTAAAACCAACACAGCAGTTCACACATACTCTGATGGAGATGAGGGGCTTTTCTGGTATCAACAGAAATCTGGAGAATCTCCTAAGCTCTTGATAACATTTGTGAAAACACGTGCATCAGGAACACCAGCTCGGTTCAGTGGTAGTGGAAGTGGGACTGACTTCACTTTGACCATCAGTGGAGTCCAGGCTGAAGATGCAGCAGTTTATCATTGTAAGGGTGTGCCTGCGTCAGACAATGATGATCTGTTCACACAGTGATAAAGGGCTGTACAAAAACCTCCCTCAGTCAGACTGCATACACACTGACTTGTTAGAGCAGGAAGTGACTGCAGCTGCTGAAGGGGAAGAGACTCTGACACAGACCACTGAACACAGAGCTGAGTCTGACCTGCAGCCTCAACAAGCATCACCAGTATATTACTACATATTTGTAAGATCATTTCAAAATGACTGAGCAAAACTGGTGTAAATACTCAGAAATCATTGGTTTATATTGGATGTCATTCTTTTAAAGAAAAGAGTGTTTGAATTTTGCTCAATGGCATCAAATACTGAGAAACAATTTTCTCTTCTCTTTTATTTGAAGAGAGTGACCCATTTAAAAAAATATATATATAAAAAATAGTCCATCATGAAGAGACTTACAGTGTGAATTCTCCTTTCACCCTGCACCTTTAATGGCACCACAACTGTCATTCCCTCTTGAAAACAGAAGTGAAACGGAGATTTGCATGATCATTTATATACCAAGGTGTTCATTTTCCACACAGGGGAGATGCTGCATATCAGCCAAAGCTAAAATATTATTTAATTGTTAAAAAACATCCATACATGTAATGATTGATTCATCATGTGATTTTCAGAGCAAGCTTTATTTGCAAAGCATCAATCATCAACATGACAGTTATCAAGCACATTCACGTCTAGCTGCTACACACACTCCTCTCCAAGCTGTTGCTGTCCAACACTATACAGTCGTGTTCTCCATCACACAAAGCTTGAAGTGACTCTGACATTCAAACAGATTTTGATGAGAGCAGCGGGCGTGTCCTTCCTCCTGCTCCGGGCTTCATCCAGCCACTCTAGCCCTCACACTGGCTCCTGTGGAGGGACTGGCTCTGGGTGTGCTGGTGATGGGCGACCTTGCAGGAGTACAGCTCTCCCTGCAGCCAGCGGTCCCGGCTCAGGGTCAGGGTGCTGCTGCTGCTGTAGCGTCCGCTCTTCTCCTCCTCCGAGCTGGTCAGGACCCCCTCTGTCACCTCAGTGCCGTCCACCTCCCAGCTCACCACGGCTCCCTGAGGAGAGTAGCCGGTCAGCAGGCAGGCCAGCGTGGCCGAGCCCCCGGAGGTCTGCTCAGAGGAGGGGGGGAGCAGAGAGACTGAGGGTCTGACCATGGGGCCAGCTGGAGGGGAGAGCAGACAGACACAAGGAGGAGAGTCACTTCTACTGGACAACACACAGCTGCATATGTGACAGGACAGATCACACAGTTTAACCTGCAGAATGCTCACTGTGTACATGGTAGACTGGCATGGAGAGGTTTACAAATATGAATCCATCATAAGATACTGATTGATAGTTTAGGAAGATACTGTGCAACTTCAGATATTTAAACTGATTGAAAAAAAAAAAATACAGCATTATTGTGATTATTTTAAAAATGAAAAACATTCTTGGAAAATTTGGGAAACATAACCCAAGCACAAATTTAACATCTACTATATAGAAAGGATATGTGTAAAGGTTCAGTGACAAAGTTTAACACCACACTATGTACACTGTACCTATAGGCAAAGGGAAGCTTGTATCTAAATGTAATCTATCACAGATTAAAGATCATCTGCATTGAATTGCAATAATTTACACAATCCACTGGATGACTGAAATGCAGTAACATAATCTGATATGTTTTGCCTCCATTAAGGGTTTAATTCTCAGTTACAGTTACAGTTATTTAAAAAATGTATTATCAATATCGATCACATTATTTTTTAACCTTATCAATAATAATTGTGTATTTTACATTGAATTTAAAATTCGTTTTTTCCTTTTAATACAAATTCCTGAACAATACAGCTTCTATTATTATGAGACATAATGAATATGCAATCTCATTAACTACTGTATTATTAATTAAAAATACATTTTAATGTGAATTCAACATATATGCATGACTATTTGCATGAATTTAATTTAAACATTTAAGTTTAATGTTTAATCTTAACATTTCAATTTAACATTTAACTGATTTAATTTTAACTTTTTAAAATTTTACCAGTAATAATTCAATACTCAGCTGTCAGAAATTTCCTATTCTGTCCAGTTTTTAAAGATTAGAAAATAATTCAGACTTACTGTTTAGGATGAGTTTGGTCCCACCACCAAACGTGTACCACAGTGATAAAAGCTGGTTAAGCCGTCGTACAAAAACCTCCTTCACACAACAGTGAACACACAGCACCCAAACGTGACCTACCCATGAAACACAACACTGACAAACACCACCTGAATACACTAATAGAGTAAACGAAATGAATAAATTAATTTTAAAAAACATGAGGTTTATATCGACTGCAAAAATTTGAAACCATTCAGATAATATAACAGAGTATGCACACTGGATTGCTTTTATTTCCATCATAACTCTGCTCATATCAGTAAAGGTTTTGGTTAATTTAAAAGAAAGAGCCTTAGTTTATTGAAATGTACTCTGTTAATCCCACAGTACACTGCAATAGTTAAGACTGAACATATTGCACAAAACAAACTTCCACAAAACAATAAGCACTTCAAATCTATGTGACACACACACATGTGTCATATTAGTAATACACAAACCACAAATTCAACTTGACTGAGGAACACAACTGGACCAGCTGTTTGTGGCCTCTTAAAATTTAATCATCAACCAGAAAAAATCATACAATATAGAGAAGCCTGTTTTGCAGTGAGCAGTTTTCTGTGAAATCAAAACCAAACATGTGTCTCTGCAGGTGAACTGATGTCAACTGCTGTGCTAATGAACATTTAACTGGTGACTGACTGGCATGTAAAGGGACAAATCATTCCCCTTGGAGTCTCTCCAACATCTTCCCTTCTCACACACACACACACACACACACACATACAGGTTTCTATTTGACAATGAAGGAGGTGTTTTGAATGGCTGCTGTGCATCACTGCTCCCAGAAAAGTTTAAGACCTGCCACTGAGCCAAGACTGTGCCGTTCTCTCTGACAGACTGAGATCAAAATAATGATGATGCTACTGATTCCTCTGGTAACTGCGCTGCTGCTCCGACTGCCAGGTGAGATGACGGGAACTCCTTTCATGAAATGTTCACTGTTAAAGTGGAAACCAAGCTCTCTTTGGTTTGAAGTTTCATGTTGGACTACTTCAAATATTTCACCCTAAAATAATATCTGATTTTTTACAGGATCCAGTGGCAGTAAAGTTGTGACTCAGTCCCCCGTATCCAAGTCTGTTGGTCTGGGAGAAACTGTCTCTCTGAGCTGTACAGCCAGTTCAGGAGTTGATGATGATCTGAGTTGGTACCTGCTGAAACCTGGACAGACTCCCAAAATGCTGTTTTATGAAATAAGTACAAGTGCATCAGACACTCCTGCTCATTTCAGCAGCAGGGGCTCTGAACCCGACTTCACTCTGACCATCAGTGGAGTCAAGGCTGAAGATGCAGGAGTTTACTACTGTATGGGAGTATATGAGTCAATATCAGTATAGAGTGCCATTGAGACTTCCCAATGACACAAAAAAAAAAGATGAGATTTTCCACTGCACTCCATATCCATTGTATAAAGTAGACCTTAAGCTGTTAGAAATGCATGTTGGTCAAGCTCCTGCACCTTTTATAAATTGACTGCAAGAATAGAAAGTACAAGTGAATTGCAAAATGTGTCCACCCTGTCATGGGACAATTTCTAAATAGAGTAAATATGTTCTAATCATATTGATTACAAAATGTACATTTTCAGAAAGGTATTTGGTCCCTTGTTCAGGAATATATTTTAGTTTCTAGAAAACATCTCTCAAAAATACAGAAATTATGGAAAAATATGTTTGTATATGTAAAATCTGTGAAAGTTGTACTTTCTTTTCTGAATAAACTCTATAAATAAAGGTATCTGGTCAAACTTTGAAATAATACTGTTTGGCCCTAATCTCTTCAGAGCAAAATCACACAAAAGGTTTTGATAACTTGTGAAAATAATTATTTATTCACATAAAACATGAACATGACAGGGTGGACAATGACATGACGGGGTGGACAATGTTATGGTTTTGTCAACAAATGTCTTTTGTCAAAACATGACTTTTTTCACCTACTGTATTTTGAATTGTGCACAGGTAGGCTACATTTGGAAATGACACTCAACAACAGCAAAAATAAATAAATAAAACCTTCAACTAGACGAAAAAACAAGATTGATATAAACAAAACAAAAACCCTTGGTCCCTAAATGTAGGCCTACCACAAAAAGTATAAACATAGGTATCCTTTCAAATGGTTTCTTTCTCTGCATATGTTTTGTCCTCCACTTGACTTCTGGAACACTGAAAAACTTATAAAACTGTTATAAAACTAGACTTGATGACGGGGTGGACAATGACAGGGTGGACGTTTCTGGCTGAAGTTAGCATTTAATGAGCACATGGTGGGCCATTAGCTAGCAACATGTATCAGTTATGAAGGTGACTGTGTATACTTTAACAAACATATTTTGAATTTCTGAAAAGCATTTATATAGATTCATATTTTGCAATGACAGGGTGGACACATTAAGATTGAACACATTCAAGTTCAATCATAAAATGATGAAAATGTCAAAATATAAATGTTGATATGTACTCTCTCTGCATGAGCTATTCTTCACTCCATTTGTAAAAGACAAAGCAGTGGTAGTGATGTCACTGATTACAGCAGGTGCTTTCTTTTAGTGGCAGTAACCACCTAATGACGGGGTGGACAGCAAATCCAGGGACACATGCAAAACGTTTATTATTATTATTACATTAGACCATAAATGATCCGATTGACTCATTTTATTCAAGTACTTGATGAGAGCAACAAGAGCATGTAAAAGGTTTGTACATTGTATATCATTTATCTACTTATTTCACTCAGTGAAGTTAGTAGAGAGGAGTTTGGGACATGGCAAAATCACATGCATCTAATCATAGAAAATTTTTTAAAATATGAAAAACACCCTTTTAAAGATGTATCTCTGTACCAATGTGTGTTTAAATGTTTGGCCATTTATAATAAACCCTCAGAGTTTTGTTATTTTGCAAATTTTTCATGAAAAGTGAGTGATTTCTGCCTGGGACACCAAATGGTACCCTATATTGATATTGACTCATATCGTGGTCCGGTGTTCACACAGTGATAGAGAGCCGTACAAAAACCTCCCTCAGTCAGACTGCATAGACACTGACTTGTTAGAGCAGGAAGTGACTGCAGCTGCTGAAGGGGAAGAGACTCTGACACAGACCAAAGAACACAGAGTCTGACCTGCAGGCTCAACAAGCATCACCATTTTATTTCCCTCAGTATAAACCTTTATTACAGACACATTTCCTAATCTACCATTTAGCACATCAACCTCATAATGCACCACAAGTCAAAATGTCACTGTTAACATCTCATATTGGAGTCAGAGTTCTCTCTAAGTTTATAGGAGGCCTACTCACAGTCAAAAATGTGGATTGAATCATTTATTATCACACAAAATATCACAGAATGCAAATTCTGTTCAACTGCTGATTTTTCCTCTGAGGTAAAATTGTCTGTAATATTTATCCGTCAGGGCCCATATTCCCACTGCACATGTTTCCACTTCCAGTTGAAGAAAAAGCAAAACAGAGAAATGGCTGAGCCTCTACTCTGATAAACACACTTTGTTTCCTTCATGTCCATCCAGTTGATGTAAGTTGATGAGCTGAGGCTGTGTGGAGAGGTTTGCTGCTTGGCCTCAGGCTGAGCCGCTCTGGTCTGTCTGCAGGGAGAGAAGCTAAAGACGCTCAGAGGACGACTGGCCATCTGGAGCGGCTGGTCCACCTGTGGCCGAGGGTCAGCCCAGTTACACCAGAACATACATTTCTAATCATTTCCAATAATTAGTAATGAAATCCCTTAGTCATTTTTTTATGGAGAGTTACGCCATGGCCAGCAGGGGACACACTGAATCAGGTTATGGGCATACAGTAACATGTACAAGAATGGAGAACAAGATAAAATAAAAGAGAAAAAGTAGAACAGCAATGGACATTTCGAATATGGGATATTTAAAAGATCAACAAATTCCAGGGAGGGATGAGCTCTCACTCCACCACACCTCTTCTTCCTTTTCTGTTTCACAAGAACAGGTGTGTTTGCTTCCTTCCCATGGATTTTGCATGACTTTGATGCATCAGTGCTCAGCAGAGTTTAAATGCTCACTGTAGGTCTCAGTGAATCTGAACTGTTTTCATGCAGTCACACCTAAAACTGCATCAGGATGATGTTGCCAGTAGCTCTGCTTGTCATGTTGGCTTTCCTGAGTCAGGGTGAGAAAATTTCAACATCTATCTAATATTGCTCATTTAATCTGAACTGCTGCTCTGTGTTGTTGGTGATGAAATATTTCTTGTCGAGACTAACATTTAACATTTTATTTCAGAGTCTTCTGCCAACAACTTTCTGACTCAGCCTGACAAATCCAAGTCTGTGAGTCTTGGAGGGACTGTGTCCATCAGCGCCACAGGGAGTTCAAATATCGGTGCTGATCTCAGCTGGTACCTTCAGAAACCCGGACAGGCTCCAAAACTTCTTATATACACAACATCACGTCTAAACTCAGGAACTCCATCCAGATTCAGAGGCAGTAGATCTGGTTCCAGCTACACCTTAACCATCAGTGGTTTTCAAGCTGAAGATGCGGGAGATTATTTCTGTCTTGGATATCATGGTAGCAGTGGCAACACACGGTTCACACGGTGATTTTGAGTCGTACAAAAACCTCCCTCAGTTTGTGTGCATTGAAAACGGCCTGCTGCAGGTGCTGAGGCTGAGGGAAGAGACTGTGATGTGGAGAACTGGTCCACTGAACACAGCACTCTGGCCCTGGCACAAGTGTCATCAAGCATGAACACACACTGACTCTACATGATACTGAAACACACTGAGAGACACTTTTTGAACGTGCAGCTGGAACATCCCCTGTAAAACTAAACTTCTCATGAAAGCACTGGTGAGGTTTGACTCATCTTGGACTCTAGCACTGATGTTTTGTAGCATTTAAAAGGTTTTCATGCAAAATGTCATAAATTAGTTTAAACAATTATCTTTGTCACTCAATATGCAATTAGACAATATTACCGACTTGGATGTTGAGGGAAAGAAGGGTGGAGAAGAGTCGAAACGATATGTAAACTATCAAATCGGTGTTTCTAATGGAACATACACAGACTCAGACAAATTATAATCCACTGTTTTATTTTCATTGTTGTTAACCTGTGACAAATATTTTATGAAAGCAAACATTTCAAATACAGCTCTGAAAAATGATGACATTTATGTAATTTTGTTCGAATGTGTAAAAGTGACATTCACACACTGAAGCTGAGTGAAGTCAGTTGAAGCAAAGAAGCAGCATTTGGATAATAAGCGTTGCTGAAGCTCTACTGGGAGCAGCGGTCAGGGTCCAGGGTTTGAGTGACAGGGCTCTGGCCATCCAGACTGGCCTCACAGCTCACGGAGCCCGCCTTCCTCCACTGGTCTGCAGAGAGGCTCAGGGTGCTGCTCCAGCTGTAGTGGCCGTCCCTCCCCAGGACCTCCAGGCTGTCTGACACCCCTGAGGAGCTGCTGCTGCCCCCCACCTTCCAGCCCAGCCTCCAGGCTGAGGGGGAGCCCCCGTTGGCCAGACACAGCAGTGTGGCTTTGCCCTGCAGCAGCTCCCCTCTGGAGGGGGGGAGGACGGTCAGGCTGGGCTGCACCACACCCACTGGAGGAGAGACAGAGAGAGGAGAGGTGGAGAGGAGAGGGAGAGACCAGTGGCACCCAAATGGGAGGGAGGGCAGGGAAACAACAAATGGTACAGCTGCTCATCATTTTGGAAATTAAAACAATGAAGTTTGTTTTACAGTTTCACTCACTGTAACTGCATTTACAGAAACAACAAAAGGACTTAAGTGTAAATATAATCAAGTAAATTCATCAGTGATAAACACTAATAATGACATCAACACATCTGATTTAAGTCCATTAACTGATCCCTTCATTAACTGTGGGAAAATGTAGACACAATTAAGGGAATTACTTGCCAATTATTGCCAATTATTATTAATGACATAAAGTCATTTGTTTGAAAACATCTGCCAATCCATAACTCTTCCCTGCAAATACAAGAAGTGAAAGAATTATCGGTTAATGCAGTTAAAAGTTTCATCTGTGTCTCTTTCACTTCCTTCTCACCACATGTACAATTAATGAAACGTGACAATATATCAGAGGCTCTAATGGACTGAAATAATGTTTAATGGGATTTATCTATTTTAATTGCATTCATGAAACTATTAATTATCAAGATTGCTTTTATATCAGCATAGATGAAAAATTATGAAATCTCAGTTCAACTGATAAAGACTGAAAGTGGCTGGAAATACTTTAAAGCAATCCCCATTATAAATAAAGTATATTTTAAAATGGAGGATTTTTTGTGAAAGTCTAATTTTTTTTTTAAACGGCCTGGGAGATGTTTTTCTCACACTGACTTCACCTTTCACACACACAAAGCCTCAAAAAATACTTAATAATGTAACTATTATAAATGATAAAGAGCAAAAAGTGAAATCATATTTTTCTTTCCATTTTCATACACTATTTGTTAAAAATCAATGTAGTATTTTTGTAGAAATATCAGGTACTTATAGTCAATGACGAGTTTGGTTCCTCCACCAAAAGTCCACCACAGTGATACAAAGTCATTAAGAGACCGTACAAAAACCTCCTGCACATGAAACAAGAATCTGTCCAACTAAAATTCTGCTTTCCCACAACAAAACTGCAAAATCAATAATAGATACATCAATGTTGATTGATGCTTTTTGAAATTATGTGATGAAATAAGAAAATTTAATACAATTTGCTTCAATTTTGTATGAATTACAAAGAAATATAAGTGAAGGTTTTACCCATGAAAAGTTTTTTCATCACAGTTTTTAATCTGTTATAACAATGAGTAAGTTAATTACTTGATGCCAAAATATATATACAAAAAAGATCATCTATTCCAACAGCTTAATAATCATGTTTGATAAAGTATGCCCATGGAAACCAACCACAGATTAAACGGCATATCATACAAACCATAGTGCACTCCACTTTAATCCAGAGCAGTAAATTCAAATTTCCAAATATTCCTGAAACAAGTATTTTTGTAATCTGTATAGACAGTGTGTATCCAAGCAGCATTTCCTGCTGATTTTGTGTCCCACATTGCCTTCAGTCTGTGGAGAGCAGACAGATGATTTCCATAGAGAGGAGGCTTTGCATGGTCAGCTGATCCTCCAGTGAACTGAGAAGGTTTATAGTCGTGTGAGTTCAACACTGCAGGACTCACATGTGTCAGTCAACACAGCACAAAGCACAAGCAGCATGACTCTCCTCAGCATGTTCATCTGGACGCTGGCCTGCTGCTGCTTCACAGGTTGATTCACTCAGCAAAATATCACACATGCTGGACTGTCTTTTCTGTCATTGATTTGTGCTGATAAATGAAGCTTTTGTTTTTGTCTGCAGGATCCAGCAGTCAGGTGACTGTGACTCAGCCTCCAGTGGTGACATTTACTCCAGGATCCACTGTCAGCCTGTCCTGTAGAACCAACACAGCAGTTTACAGATACTCTGATGGAGATGAGGGTTTTTTTTGGTATCAGCAGAAATCTGGAGAAACTCCTAAGCTCTTAATAAAATATGTGAAAACACTTATGTCAGGAACACCATCTCGGTTCAGTGGCAGTGGAAGTGGGACTGACTTCACTTTGACCATCAGTGGAGTCCAGGCTGAAGATGCAGCAGTTTACTACTGTAAGAGTCGCCACAGTGGCCCAGTGTTCACACAGTGATAGAGAGCTGTACAAAAACCTCCCTCAGTCAGACTGCATAAACACTGACTTGTTAGAGCAGGAAGTGACTGCAGCTGCTGAAGGGGAAGACACTCTGACACAGACCACTGAACACAGAGCTGAGTCTGACCTGCAGCCTCAACAAGAATCACCATTTTATTTCCCTCAGTATAAACCTTTATTACAGACATATTTCCTAATCCACAACCATTTAGCACATCAACCTCATAATGCAACAGAAGTCAAAATGTTATTGTTAACATCACATATTGTCACAGTCACAGTTCTCTCTAAGTTTATAGGAGGCCTACTCACAGTCAAAAATGTGGATTGAATCATTTATTATCACACAAAAAATCACACAATGCAAATTCTGTTCCATTGTTGATTTTTTCCCTGAGGTAAAATTATTTGTAATATTCATCAGTCGGGGCCCATATTCCCACTGAATGTGTTTCCACTTCCAGTAGCAGAGAAAAGCAAAACAGAGAAATGGCTGAGGCTCTACTTTGATAAACACACTTTGTTTCCTTCATGTCCATCCAGTTGATGTAAGTTGATGAGCTGAGGCTGTGTGGAGAGGTTTGCTGCTTGGCCTCAGGCTGAGCCGCCCTGGTCTGTCTGCAGGGAGAGAAGCTAAAGACGCCGCTCAGAGGACGACTGGCCATCTGGAGCGGCTGGTCCACCTGTGGCCGAGGGTCAGCCCGGTTACACCAGAACACACATTTCTAATGATTTCCAATAATTAGTAATGAATTCCATCTATTTTTATGGGGAATTTATCCCCTTAAATAAAATTGTGGTATGGCCAGCAAGGGGCACACTGAATCAGGTTATAGGCAAACAGTAACACAGACAAGAATGGAGAACAAAAAAAAGGAAGAAAGAAAAAAAAGAAATGAAAAGAAAAGGGAAAAAGTAGAACAGCAAGGGAAAATATTAATATGGGATATTTAAAAGATCAACAAATTCAAGGGAGGGATGAGCTCTCACTCCACCACACCTCTTCTTCCTTTTCTGTTTCACAAGAACAGGTGTGTTTGCTTTCTTCCCATGGTTTTTGCATGACTTTGATGCATCAGTGCTCAGCAGAGTTTAAATGCTCACTGTAGGTCTCAGTGAATGTGAACTGTTTTCATGCACTCACACCTAAAACTGCATCAGGAGGATGTTGCCAATAGCTCTGCTTGTCATGTTGGCTTTCCTGAGTCAGGGTGAGAAAATTTCAAAATAATATTACTCAGTTTGAACATAACTAATATTACTCAGTTAATCTGAATTTTTGCTCTGTGTTGTTGGTGATGAAATATTTGTTGTCAAGACTAACATTTCGCATTTTATTTCAGTGTCGTCTGCCAACAACTTTCTGACTCAGCCTGACAAATCCAAGTCTGTGAGTCTTGGAGGGACTGTGTCCATCAGCGCCACAGGGAGTTCAAATATCGGTGCTGATCTCAGCTGGTACCTTCAGAAACCCGGACAGGCTACCAAACTTCTGATATACAAAGCATCAACTCTAAACTCAGGAACTCCATCCAGATTCAGAGGCAGTAGATCTGGTTCCAGCTACACCTTAACCATCAGTGGTGTTCAGGCTGAAGATGCTGGAGATTACTACTGTTTTGGTGCTCATGGTGGTGGAGTGTTCACACGGTGATTTTGAGTCGTACAAAAACCTCCCTCAGTTTGTGTGCATTGAAAACGGCCACTGCAGGTGCTGAGGCTGAGGGAAGAGACTGTGATGTGGAGAACTGGTCCAATGAACACAGCACTCTGGCCCTGGCACACAAGTGTCATCAAGCATGAACACACTGACTCTACATGATACTGAAACACACTGAGAGACACTTTCCAGAACATCCCCGGAAAAATTAAACTTTTCATGAGCGTATGGGTGGGGTTTGACCCTTCTTCGTCATTTAAAATCAACTAAAAAATAGTATATTTGTTATGAAATATTAAAGCAGTAGAATCCTGACATGGATGAAGAAGGAAAGAGCGGTGGGTAAGCACAGATATGACCTTACTATTATTGAGTGGGTGACTCTAATAATAAAGAAATTAGGAAATAGACACAGATTTGTCACATTTGACTGTAGGACTATGATAAATATTAAATGATAGAAAGTGAGTATTTTCTGTTGGAATGAAACATTTCAAGTATAGGTCAGTTCGAAAGTTTATGAATTTAGTAAATCCTAAATTCAAAATATTTCCTCAGCAAGTATCTTTATTATCCAAAAATTGTATAGATGGTGTGTAACTAAACAGTATTTCCTGCTGATTTTGTGTCCCACATTGCCTTGAGTCTGTGGAGAGCAGACAGATGATTTCCATAGAGAGGAGGCTTTGCATGGTCAGCTGATCCTCCAGTGAACTGAGAAGGTTTATAGTCGTGTGAGTTCAACACTGCAGGACTCACATGTGTCAGTCAACACAGCACAAAGCACAAGCAGCATGACTCTCATCAGCATCTTCATCTGGACGCTGGCCTGCTGCTGCTTCACAGGTTGATTGACTCAGCAAAATATCAGCCATGCTGGACTGTGTTTTCTGTCATTGATTTGTGCTGATAAATGAAGCTTTTATTTTTGTCTGCAGGATCCAGCAGTCAGATGACTGTGACTCAGCCTCCAGTGGTGACATTTACTCCAGGATCCGCTGTCACCCTGTCTTGTAAAACCAACACAGCAGTTCACACATATTCTGATGGAGATGAGGGGCTTTTCTGGTATCAGCAGAAATCTGGAGAAACTCCTAAGCTCTTAATAACATTTGTGAAAACACGTGAATCAGGAACACCAGCTCGGTTCAGTGGCAGTGGAAGAAGGACTGACTTCACTTTGACCATCAGTGGAGTCCAGGCTGAAGATGCAGCAGTTTACTACTGTCAGAGTCACCACACTGGCAATGTGTTCACACAGTGATAGAGAGCCGTACAAAAACCTCCCTCAGTCAGACTGCATAGACACTGACTTGTTAGAGCAGGAAGTGACTGCAGCTGCTGAAGGGGAAGAGACTCTGACACAGACCACTGAACACAGAGCTGAGTCTGACCTGCAGCCTCAACCAGCATCACCAGTATATTTCGAAAAATATATATATACATTGCATTATCTGCAATTATTTATTGAAACTGAGTGCTATAGGCAAGAAAAAAATCCTTGAGTCCATAATTTCAACCTTATGATGTCAGCATATAAAATATCTCTTATATTACATCACATATTTGGCTCACAGTTCTCTTAGTTGATGTGAGGCCTACTCAAAGACACAAATATGGATTGAATCATTTATTATTATGAAAATCACACAATGTGAATTATGTTTCATTGTTGATTTTTCCTTTGAGGTAAAATTGTCTGTAATATTTATCAGTCAGTGCCCATATTCCCACTGCATGTGTTTCCACTTCCAGTTCCAGAAAAAGCAAAACAGAGAAATGGCTGAGCCTCTACTTTGATAAACACACTTTGTTTCCTTCATGTCCATCCAGTTGATGTAAGTTGATGAGCTGAGGCTGTGTGGAGAGGTTTGCTGCTTGGCCTCAGGCTGAGCCGCCCTGGTCTGTCTGCAGGGAGAGAAGCTAAAGACGCAGCTCAGAGGACGACTGGCCATCTGGAGCGGCTGGTCCACCTGTGGCCGAGGGTCAGCCCAGTTACACCAGAACACACATTTCTAATCATTTTCAGTAATTAGTGATGAAATTTGATCTTTTATGGTGAGTTAACCCCCACAAATAAAACTGGGGCCAGCAGGAGATGCACTGAATTGGGTTATTGGCATACAGTAACATGGACAAGAATGGAGAACAAGAATAAAAGAAAAGATAAAAAGTAGAACAGCAAGGGAAAATTTTAATATGGGATATTTAAAAGATCAACAAATTGCTGGGAGGGATGAGCTCTCACTCCACCACACCTCTTCTTCCTTTTCTGTTTCACAAGAACAGATGTGTGTTTGCTTTCTTCCCATGGATTTTGCATGACTTTGATGCATCAGTGCTCAGCAGAGTTTAAATGCTCACTGTAGGTCTCAGTGAATCTGAAGTGTTTTCATGCACTCACACCTAAAACTGCATCAGGATGATGTTGCCAGTAGCTCTGCTTGTCATGTTGGCTTTCCTGAGTCAGGGTGAGAACATTTCAACATCTATCTAATATTACTCAGTTAAAATGACCTGTTGCTCTGTGTTGTTGGTGATGAAATATTTGTTGCTGTGTCTAACATTTCAAAATTTTATTTCAGAGTCTTCTGCAAACAACTTTCTGACTCAGCCTGACAAATCCAAGTCTGTGAGTCTTGGAGGGACTGTGTCCATCAGCGCCACAGGGAGTTCAAATATTGGTAATGATCTCAGCTGGTACCTTCTGAAACCCGGAGAGGCTCCTAAACTTCTGATATACAAAGCATCAACTCTAAACTCAGGAACTCCATCCAGATTCAGAGGCAGCAGCTCTGGTTCCAGCTACACCTTAACCATCAGTGGTGTTCAGGCTGAAGATGCTGGAGATTATTTCTGTCTTGGCTATCATGGTAGCAGTGGTTACACACAGTGATTTCGAGTCGTACAAAAACCTCCCTCAGTTTGTGTGCATTGAAAACGGCCTGCTGCAGGTGCTGAGGCTGAGGGAAGAGACTGTGATGTGGAGAACTGGTCCACTGAACACAGCACTCTGGCCCTGGCACACAAGTGTCATCAAGCATGAACACACACTGACTCTACATGATACTGAAACACACTGAAGCACACATTTTGAACATGCAGCTGGAACATCCCCTGCAAAACTAAACTTCTCATAAAAGCACTGATGAGGTTTGACTCATCTTAGACTCCAGAAGCAGATGTTGAACAGGTTTTGTGCTGATGTTTCATTGTATCTTAAAGTGTAAAATGAAACAAATAAGTTTAAACATATTTTTCACTCAGTATGCAAATAGACAGTATTACTGACTTGGATGTTGAAGGAAAGCTGGGGAAGAGTAGATATGATACTGGGACTACCAAAGTGGTGTTTCTAATAAATTAATAATAATGACATATACAGACAACAACTCAATATAATCCACTCTTTTATTTTCATGGTTATAATTCTGTGACAAATATTTTATGAAAGCAAACATTTCAAATACAGCTCTGAAAAATGATGACATTTATGTAATTTTGTTCGAATGTGTAAAAGTGACATTCACACACTGAAGCTGAGTGAAGTCAGTTGAAGCAAAGAAGCAGCATTTGGATAATAAGCGTTGCTGAAGCTCTACTGGGAGCAGCGGTCAGGGTCCAGGGTTTGAGTGACAGGGCTCTGGCCATCCAGACTGGCCTCACAGCTCACGGAGCCCGCCTTCCTCCACTGGTCTGCAGAGAGGCTCAGGGTGCTGCTCCAGCTGTAGTGGCCGTCCCTCCCCAGGACCTCCAGGCTGTCTGACACCCCTGAGGAGCTGCTGCTGCACCCCACCTTCCAGCCCAGCCTCCAGGCTGAGGGGAAGCCCCCGTTGGCCAGACACAGCAGTGTGGCTTTGCCCTGCTGCAGCTCCCCTCTGGAGGGGGGGAGGACGGTTAGGCTGGGCCGCACCACACCCACTGGAGGAGAGACAGAGAGAGGAGAGGTGGAGAGGAGAGGGAGACACCAGTGGCACCCAAATGGGAGGGAGGACACGGAAACAACAAATGGTACAGCTGTTCATCATTTTGGAAATTAAACCAATGCAGTTTGTTTTACAGTTTCACTCACTGTAACTGCATTTACAGAAACAATGAAAAGATTTAAATGTAAAAATAATCAAGTAAATTCATCAGTGATAAACGCTGATAATGACATCAACACATCTGTTTTAAGTCTGCCACTCCATGAACTGATCCCTGCATTAACTGTGGGAAAATGGAGGTACAATCAAGGGAATTTGTTGATGATTATTAGTAATGACATAAAGTCATTTGTTTGAAAACATCTGCCAATCCATAACTCTTCCCTGCAAATACAAGAAGTGAAAGAATTATCGGTTAATGCAGTTTAAAGTTTCATCTCTGTCTCTTTCACTTCCTCCTCACCACATGTACAATTAACGAAACGTGACAATATATCAGAGGCTCTAATGGACTGAAATAATATTTAATGGGATTCATCAATTTTAAACATTTTCATAAACTATTCATTGTAAATATTGCTTTAATATCAACATAAATGAAAAGTTATGAAATCTTAATTCAGCTGATTAAGTTGAAAATGATCCCCGTGATAAATGATAGATAAAGTATATTTGAAAATGAAGGATTTTTTTCTTTTTTTATAAAAGCTTTTCTCAATGGACATGAACACATTTTTATTCTGACTTTCATCTCACATTTCAGTGAAAACAGTGCAAACACAAATCCTAAAAATAGGTAATAATGAAGCGATTATAAATAATAATGAGCAAAAAATGAAATCCTCTTTTTCTTTCCATTTTCATACACAGTTTGTTTAAAATCAATGTAGTATATTTGTAGAAATATCAGGTACTTACAGTCAATGACAAGTTTGGTTCCTCCTCCAAAAGTGTACCACAGTGATACAAAGTCATTAAGAGGCCGTACAAAAACCTCCTGCACATGAAACAATAATCTGTCCAACTAAAAACTCTACTGTGCTGCAATAAAACTGCAAAATTAATCATAGAGAAAAAAAAAATGTTTTATGGTTTTTGAAATTATGTGATGAAACAAGAAAATTTTATACATTTTGCTTAAATTTTGAATGAATTACAGAAAAAAACAATGAAAGTTTTCCAGATGGCAACTTTTTCATCACAGTTTTTAATCTGTTATAACAATAAGTAAGTTAATTACATGATGCCAAATTACAGATTAAAACAGTTTGGAAAAAATCATCTATTTCAACACTATGATAATCATGTTTGCAAAATATGCCCATGTAAACCAACCACAGATTAAAAGGCATATCATACAAACCACAGTGCATACCACTTTAATCCAGAGCAGTAAATCCAAATTTCCAAATATTCCTGAAACAAGTATTTTTACAATCCAATAATTGTATAGATGGTGTGTATCTAAGCAGTATATCCTGCTGATTTTGTGTCCCACATTGCCTTGAGTCTGTGGAGAGCAGACAGATGATTTCCATAGAGAGGAGGCTTTGCATGGTCAGCTGATCCTCCAGTGAACTGAGAAGGTTTATAGTCGTGTGAGTTCAACACTGCAGGACTCACATGTGTCAGTCAACACAGCACAAAGCACAAGCAGCATGACTCTCATCAGCATCTTCATCTGGACACTGGCCTGCTGCTGCTTCACAGGTTGATTGACTCAGCAAAATATCAGCCATGCTGGACTGTGTTTTGTGTCATTGATTTGTGCTGATAAATGAAGCTTTTGTTTTTGTCTGCAGGATCCAGCAGTCAGGTGACTGTGACTCAGCCTCCAGTGGTGAAATCTACTCCAGGATCCACTGTCACCCTGTCCTGTAAAACCAACCCAAAGGCTTATACTTGGTCAGATGGAGATTTTGGAATAGGCTGGTATCAGATAAAATCTGGAGAAGTTCCCAAACTCCTGATCTACTATGGCCGAAAGACTGCAAGTGGTATTCCCTCTAGATTCACTGGCAGTGGAGACGGTGTTAATCCTGTTTTGACCATCAGTGGAGCCCAGGCTGAAGATGCAGCAGTTTATTACTGTCAGAGTTTCCATGATGGCCCAGTGTTCACACAGTGATAAAGGGCCGTACAAAAACCTCCCTCAGTCAGACTGCATAGACACTGACTTGTTAGAGCAGGAAGTGACTGCAGCTGCTGAAGGGGAAGAGACTCTGACACAGACCACTGAACACAGAGCTGAGTCTGACCTGCAGCCTCAACCAGCATCACCAGTATATTATTAAAAATAGATAAATACATTTCATTATCCACAATGATTTAGAAAAATTGTTTGCCATTAGCCAAAATAATAATAATAAAAATCCTTGAGTCCATTATGTCAACCTTATAATGTCAGCAGAAGTCAAAATATCTCTTATATCACATCACATATTTGGCTCACAGTTCTCGTGGTTGATGTGAGGCCTACTTACAGTCACAGATGTCGACTGAATCATTTATTATCATGAAAATCACACATTGTGAATTCTGTGTTATTGTCTGTTTTGCCTCTGAGGTAAAATTGTCTGTAATATTTATCAGTCAGGGCCCATATTCCCACTGCACGTGTTTCCACTTCCAGTAGCAGAAAAAGCAAAAGAGAGAAATGGCTGAGGCTCTACTTTGACAAACACACGTTGTTTCCTTCATGTCCATCCAGTTGATGTAAGTTGATGAGCTGAGGCTGTGTGGAGAGGTTTACTGCTTGGCGTCAGGCTGAGCCGCCCTGGTCTGTCTGCAGGGAGAGAAGCTAAAGACACAGCTCAGAGGACGACTGGCCATCTGGAGCGGCTGGTCCACCTGTGGCCGAGGGTCAGCCCAGTTACACCAGAACACACATTTCTAATCATTTTCAATAATTAGTAACGAATTCCATCTATTATTTTTTATGGGGAATTTAGCCCCTTAAATAAAATTGTGGTATGGCCAGCAAGGGGCGCGCTAAATCAGGTTATAGGCATACGATAACACGGACAAGAATGGAGAACAAAAAAAAAAAAAAGAAAGAAAGAAAGAAAAGAGAAAAAGTAGAACAGCAAGGGGAAATTTGAATATGGGATATTTAAAAGAACAACAAATTCAAGGGAGGGATGAGCTCTCACTCCACCACACCTCTTCTTCCTTTTCTGTTTCACAAGAACAGGTGTGTTTGCTTCCTTCCCATGGATTTTGCATGATTTTGATGCATCAGTGCTCAGCAGAGTTTAAATGCTCACTGTAGGTCTCAGTGAATGTGAACTGTTTTCATGCACTCACACCTA
The DNA here is from genome assembly GCF_902150065.1 of Myripristis murdjan. NCBI lineage: Eukaryota > Metazoa > Chordata > Actinopteri > Holocentriformes > Holocentridae > Myripristis > Myripristis murdjan. The sequence continues at coordinate 11,185,454 of NC_044001.1, forward strand.
AAACTGCATCAGGATGATGTTGCCAATAGCTGTGCTTGTCATGTTGGGTTTCCTGAGTCAGGGTGAGAAATTTCAACATCTATCTAATATTATTCAGTTAATATGAACTGCTGCTCTGTGTTGTTGGCGATGAAATATTTCTTGTTGAGACTAACTTTTAACATTTTATTTCAGAGTCTTCTGCCAACAACTTTCTGTCTCAGCCTGACAAATCCAAGTCTGTGAGTCTTGGAGGGACTGTGTCCATCAGCGCCACAGGGAGTTCAAATATCGGTTCTGATCTCAGCTGGTACCTTCAGAAACCAGGACAGGCTCCCAAACTTCTGATATACACAGCATCAACTCTAAACTCAGGAACTCCATCCAGATTCAGAGGCAGTAGATCTGGTTCCAGCTACACCTTAACCATCAGTGGAGTTCATGCTGAAGATGTTGGAGATTACTACTGTCTTGGCGATCATGGTAGCAGTGGTAACACACGGTTCACACAGTGATTTTGAGTCATACAAAAACCTCCCTCAATTTGTGTGCATTGAAAACGGCCTGCTGCAGGTGCTGAGGCTGAGGGAAGAGACTGTGATGTGGAGAACTGGTCCACTGAGCACAGCACTCTGGCCCTGGCACACAAGTGTCATCAAGCATGAACACACACTGACTCTACATGATACTGAAACACACTGAGAGACACTTTTGAACATGCAGCTGCAACATCCCCTGTAAAACTAAACTTCTCGTGAAAGCAAAGTGAGGTTTGACCCATCTTAGACTCTAGCACTGATGTTTTGTAGCATTTAAAAGGTTTTCATGCTAAATGTCATGAATTAGTTTAAACAATTATATTTGTCACTCAATATGCAATTAGGATATTAATGACTTGGACGTTGAAGGAAAGAAGGGTGGGGAAGAATAGATACGATATGTCAGCTATCAAATGGGTGTTTCTAATGAATTCATAATAATGAAATACACAGAAAACAATTCTTTATAATCCACTCTTTTATTTTCATTGTTGTTATCCTGTGACAAATATTTTATGAAAGCAAACAGACATTTCAAATACAGCCCTTAAAAATGATGAAATTGATGTATTTTTGTTTAACTATATAAAAGTGACATTCACACACTGAAGCTAAGTGAAATCAGTTGAAGCAAAGAAGCAGCATTTGGATAAGAAGCGTTGCTGAAGCTCTACTGGGAGCAGCGGTCAGGGTCCAGGGTTTGAGTGACAGGGCTCTGGCCATTCAGACTGGCCTCACAGCTCACGGAGCCTGCCTTCCTCCACTGGTCTGCAGAGAGGCTCAGGGTGCTGCTCCAGCTGTAGTGGCCGTCCCTCCCCAGGACCTCCAGGCTGTCTGACACCCCTGAGGAGCTGCTGCTGCCCCCCACCTTCCAGCTCAGCCTCCAGGCTGAGGGGAAGCCCCCGTTGGCCAGACACAGCAGTGTGGCTTTGCCCTGCTGCAGCTCCCCTCTGGAGGGGGGGAGGATGGTCAGGCTGGGCCGCACCACACCCACTGGAGGAGAGACAGAGAGAGGAGAGGTGGAGAGGAGAGGGAGAGACCAGTGGCACCCAAATGGGAGGGAGGGCATGGAAACAACAAATGGTACAGCAGCTCATTATTTTGGAAATTAAAACAATGCAGTTTGTTTTTTACAACTTCATTCACTGTAACTGCATTTAGAGAAACACTGAAAGGATTTAAATGTAAATATAATCAAGTAAATTCATCAGTGATAAACGCTAATAATGACATCAACACATCTGTTTTAAGTCTGCCACTCCATTAACTGATCCCTGCATTAAATGTGGGAAAATGTAGATACAGCAAAGGGAATTAGTTGATCATTATTATTAAAATTTTAAAGCCATTTGTTTTTAAAACATCTGCCAATCCATAACTCTTCCCTGTAAATACAAGAAGTGAAAGAATTATCGGTTAATGCAGTTTAAAGTTTCATCTCTGTCTCTTTCACTTCCTTCTCACCACATGTACAATTAATGAAATGTTACAATATATCAGAGGCTCTAACGGACTGAAATAACATTTTGTGTGATTTATCTATTTTAAAGACATCCATGAAGCTATTCATTGTAAATATTGCTTTAAAATCAACATAGATGAAAAGTTATGAAATCTCAATTCAACTGATAAAGACTGAAAGCAGCTGAAAAAAACTTAAAAAAAAAAAAAAAATCCCTATGATAAATAAAGTATATTTGAAAATGGAGGATTTTTTAAAAATTTTTATTTCTCTGTTTTTCTCAGTGGCGTGGGAGTTTTTTTTTTTTTTTGACTCTCACCTCACATTTCAGTGAAAACAGTGCAAACACAAATCCTCAAAAAATAAATAATAATAAAACTATTATAAATGATAACGAGCAAAAAGTGAAATCACCATTTTCTTTCCATTTTCATAAAGAATTTGTTTAAAATTGATGTAGTAGTTTTGCAGAAATATCAGGTACTTACAGTCAACGATGAGTTTGGTTCCTCCACCAAAAGTCAACCAGAGTGATACAAACTCATTAAGAGGCCGTACAAAAACCTCCTGCACATGAAACAAGAATCTGTCCAACTAAAAACTCTGCTTTGAAACAACAAAACTGCAAAATTAATTATAGATAGATAAATGTTGATTGATGCTTTTTGAAATTATGTAATGAAACAAGAAAATTTTATAGATTTTTTCAATTCTGCATGAATTACACAGAAATAACAGTGAAAGTTTTTCCATCAGTTTTCATCTGTTATAAAAATGAGTAAGATAATTAGTTGATGCCAAATTTTAGATTAAAAGATTGTTTTTTTTTTTGTTGTTGTTTTTTTTTGTTTTAAAAATCATCTATTCCAACAGCTTAATAATCATATGTGAAAAATATGCCCATGTAAACCAACCACAGATTTAAAAGTCATGTCATACAAACCACAGTGCATACCACTTTAATCCAGAGCAGTAAATCCAAATTTCCAAATATTCCTGAAACATGTATTTTTATAATCCCATAAGTGCATAGATAGTGTGTATCCAAGCAGTATTTCCTGCTGATTTTGTGTCCCACATTGCCTTGAGTCTGTGGAGAGCAGACAGATGATTTCCATAGAGAGGAGGCTTTGCATGGTCAGCTGATCCTCCAGTGAACTGAGAAGGTTTATAGTCCTGTGGGTTCAACACTGCAGGACTCACATGTGTCAGTCAACACAGCACAAAGCACAAGCAGCATGACTCTCATCAGCATCTTCATCTGGACGCTGGCCTGCTGCTGCTTCACAGGTTGATTTACTCAGCAAAATATCACACATGCTGGACTGTCTTTTCTGTCATTGATTTGTGCTGATAAATGAAGCTTTTGTTTTTGTCTGCAGGATCCAGCAGTCAGATGACTGTGACTCAGCCTCCAGTGGTGACATTTACTCCAGGATCCACTGTCACCCTGTCCTGCAGAACCAACACGGCAGTTCTCACATTTGATGATGGAGATGAGGCACTTTACTGGTATCAACAGAAATCTGGAGAGGCTCCAAAGCTCTTAATAAAATGGGTGAAAACACTTGTGTCAGGAACACCAGCTCGGTTTAGTGGCAGTGGAAGAAGGACTGACTTCACTTTGACCATCAGTAGAGTTCAGGCTGAAGATGCAGCAGTTTATTACTGTAAGAGTGTCCACACAACTGAAGGATACACACAGTGATAGAGAGCCGTACAAAAACCTCCCTCAGTCAGACTGCATAGACACTGACTTGTTAGAGTGGGAACTGACTGCAGCTACTGTAGGGGAAGAGACTCTGACACAGACCACTGAACACAGAGCTGAGTCTGACCTGCAGCCTCAACAAGCATCACCACTATAGTGCCACAAATTAATCACATCATTTTAAAATGGTTGAGCACAATTATGCAAACTCAGAATTATCAGAGAACATAATTTTTGCGCTTTGAAAGCACAGGGGCCTTTAAAAAAATGTTTTGCTTGACGTCATATTGTGCAGCACTATTTTGTAGTTTGTTTTTGACAAGTTTAATAACAGATAACTTATTATGTCAAAACAAGGCAGGGTTTAAAGCAATAACCCTATAAGCAGCTGAAACAATGTTTATACCCACTTACAGAATATTTATCTACTCATCCACAAAATCCCCTTTCAAAGCTGCTGTTAGCAACCATTTTCTTCTCGCTAGAGGGCGCTCTTGACCTAACATTGGATTGCAAACTTAAGTCCAATTTGCATGTCACCAAGCCAGCCATCAAATCCAACTCTTTGCAGTCCTGCAGCAGGGGTAATTTGCTTACAGTCAGCATCAGTGCACATTTTACGCATGGTGCCCAGTCTTGTTAGCTCTGATGTCTCGTCCAACACAGAAACACAGTCGCACTGAGGACTGAGTCCACCACCAGCAGGCCATGCAAAACCCCCAAAGACTCATAAAGTGATTATGCACCGCCAGCAAAATCCCACCGATGTTTCCGCCTTCCTTGAAGAAGTAATTTTTTTGCGAATCGCGGAAGCCAACTTTAATCCCACCGTCATAAACACACTGTCGAGCTTCCGTAGCTAAACTGTTCTCCTTTTTCGCCAGCCACAGCACACACACAAAAATGACTGATAGAAGAAGAAGAACCTTAAAAATAGTCCTTCAGATCACCTGTCAGCTTCTGTGGGTAAGATTAAAAGTTTGGTTTGTACCCGTACATTTCCCTACCATGTGTTGTTAGGATAGGTGCTGTAATGTTTTTTGTTTGTTTGTTTGTTTTTATGATCATGGAACACATTTTGCAGTTAAGTAATGATCACAAACTACGCAAAACGGGATTACAAAAACATATAATTTGGTCTCCCTTGTGGTTTTGTGTTTTATTGTCTACAGTTGGCACAACTCACATGACCCATTCCAGGTCTGTGGTGTGCGCGCATGTGCGGCTTTCTCTCTTGCGTCTTATGTGTATGTGTGTGCACGCGCCCGTGCGTGTGCTCAGGCTCTTAATAGACATGCAGCCAGCTCGCACTTTTCATTTTAAGGAAGTATGAACACAACACAGTGGAATGCAGAAGCTCACACACAAAGTCACAAGCCTGAAGGGTGGCACGGATTTCACAGGCCAAGGCTGCACTTCATTGTTATATTTGACACAAAATCATGAAATATATAAAAGACAACCAGAATTTTTGCATATGTACTGTAATTTGACTAACTATCCTAATCCTTTTGATGTCAGCAGGCCTGTGCCAAAAGCTCAGTTTGAATATTTGCCTGAAAACATGGAGATTATCCTGCAATAGACTATTTGACTAAACATTTTGAATAAGCGCTGGGCCATTGTTTGCTACATAAAATTAATATCCTCTTCATCCTGTTTCAATTACCATTTGGGTCACTATCTGATCTGCATAGTTTGTACATCATGTTACAAAATAAATGAGAGATTAACATTTTTCCTGAGTGTGGGTCATATTGAACTTCATCTGATTCTTATTTTATCAGCACAGTTTTTGCACAGGCTATATTTGAATATTTAGCCTACCTCTGTGAGATAAAATTGATAATATGACCAGATGAAACAATCAAAGTTATATAATCCCATTCTGGACAACTAGAATACACTCTGCTCTCTGTGACAAGTATCAATACAACCTTTTAGATATTGGTCAACCTCTTCAGCTCACCCTTTATTGGAAACCCTCTCTAAAACAATGAGGACCAGTTTCTATTTGAGGACTGTCAAAGAGGGGCAATTATAGCAGATCAGTGTTTCCTGAGACCTTAGATGTAGTTATCTAACCAAGCCAGGGGTAATGTTATTTGGGTGTTTTTGGTCTGTGGTATGGGACACGGAGCTAAACACAGGTCACACACGCACACACACACACACACACAACACACTCATAATGTGCCGTCTGTCTGTTTCTTTTCCCAGCTGGTGGGCTTGATGGTGGGACTGTGTGGAGTCTATCTCCTCTTGAACTGCACGCAAAACAGCTTATTCTTGTCTCACAGCTACCTCATCCTCCCAGCAATCTTTGCTCTCGTCACCGCTGCATTCCTATTGATCAGCGGCTGCCTTGGCTGCTGGGTGTCCACAAGAGAATCTGCCTTCCTACAGGGACTGGTAAGACTGTGTGTGTGTATTAGTGTATCTGCATATAAATGTGGGTACCTGTGTGTGCATCAGTGTTTGTGCTTAATGAAATATCTTCCTCTGCAGTTTGTTTTTCTGCTGGTTGTGGTACTTTGTCTGGAGAGCACGGCAACAGCTCTGGCCTTTTTCCACACTAGAAAGGTACACAGGTTGCACCCAAAGGTTCATGACCACTGGTTAACTCTAATCAGATCATTCTGGAAAAAAAACTGTGTGTTTACTTTGTGTGTATTATATTCCCCCACTGTTTAGCTGCATTCAGAGGTTGCTCCCCTCCGAGGAGTGTTTCAAAGATACACGGCCAGCAGCCAGGACCCCGAATCTCGAGCTGTGGATGCTGCACAAGAAGAGGTGTGAGAGTCTGTGTGTGTGTGTGTGTGTGTGTGTGTGTGTGTGTGTGTGTGTATGTGTGTGAGCATGTGACTCTGTCTATGTCCATCATTGTGCCTTAAATTTTGGCTTACAACTATACAACCAACAGCATGGAAAGTGTTGAGGAATGAAATATTTGCACAAGTCTGTCTACTTTGTCTATATCACACATGATGCTTCACATACCTTCAGTAGTTGCAAACACAAAAACACATATTGCCATCCAAGTAACAAGCAATGACGACCGCAATTCAGACAGTATTATTTCCTGTATCTTTAATGCCTATAGAGAACCCTCTGAAAAGACACACAGCAGACATACACAGATGCACAAAAGGACACACACGACCATCAGTTAACTGAGCCATGCATGTAGTCAATAAAAAAATCGGGAGCCACACACCTCAGGCTAGTTTCTTACTGTTGCTGTTCTGTAAAAATTAGTCAGTGATTAAGAAGCCATATCAAAGTTATCAGAAATAACATAACTAAAAGTGAAGATGTTAAAACTTTCTGGTAAAAAAGGATAATGCAAGTAACACACTGCAACACGTGGCTGTAAGTAGCAGAGAAAGCAAAACTTCAACTAAAATGCTTGTCCACAGGAAGTGACACTTAGTCTGAAGAGTTATTTTTGAAGCTCATATTTGATCGCTTGTTTTCAGTCTTGCTGAGATGTTGGTATTGATTCAATGCACTGCGCTCTCATCCCTGTTAGCTGCAGTGCTGTGGTGTCCGTGACTACAGGGACTGGCTGGAAACCCCCTGGTTTAACCGTAGTGGAGGACTTGGAGTTCCTCACAGCTGCTGCAACTCCACCTTCTATTTTTGCAATGGAACCTTGGCCCAGCCATGGAAGCTTTATGGACAGGTAGACCGGGAAATGCAGATTCAGACAGACTCTTGCATGCATGACTGATTGGACCCATTTTTCCTCACTGTCTGTCTGTCTCTCTCTCCCTGTCTTTCTCAGGGCTGCCAGGTGAAGCTGGAGGATACCATACAGTTTGTCTTGAATCTCATCATGTGGTCCTTCCTGCCTGTGGTGCTGGTGGAGGTGGGAAACATAGCGTCTTGGGATTTACTCTACATGCACTGTAGTGTGCACCCTGGAAGATACTATTTCAGGGGAAGCTCTTTATGTTAAGGGCCCCTAAATGAGTCTATATTCTGGATTTGGGGTGTTATCAAAGGAGATTTACGATCCGTTGTAGTGACCTTTTTACTTCTTTGCCAGCCAGTGAATGAAATAATCATAAAAATAAGGTATTTTTTTCTGTTTGCTGTTCAAGAGACAGAAACCCTTCACAGACTGCTTGTCCCATTTTTAGAATTACTGCAGTACAGAGTGCATCTCAGCAGAAATCAATTTTGTATCTGCAGTTAAATTAATGGCACACTGTTGTACTTTGACACTCTGTATTCTAATGCAAACTGGGATAGGGTTGGTTAGGGTTACTTGTTTGACTTTTGTGAAGTTTGTAAAGTTAATATGTAGAGTTCATTCACTTGGTGGTTAACCGGAGTCCCTCTCTTCTTTATCTCTTTTTCTTCTCATGCAGATATTTGGCTTTGTGACTGTGGCCCACCTGATGAAAGACCAACCCTTACTGCAGTATCACATACTGGGCAGAAGCTAGTAGAGACACTGTGGTAGATAGGCCACTGGTGCAGTATGCACAGATACTACAGAGGAGCTGTTTTTGTCTATGTGCACCCATTTATTAGGGTGCTGGGGGGCAGAATCCTTGACCTTGAAGTGCACACCTCTCAACTAAACCACCACAGCACAATGTCATACCACTACAGCTGAATGAGTGGGACTCCAGTGCACTGATCTTAAAACATGAAACTGCTGCAGATCATAGCAAAGTGTTTGACAAATCTGTTTTGATGGATCATCTTCCTCAGTTTTGTATTAAAATAACGAGCTTTGAATTATAGTGTCGTTTTATTTTAACCGTTTTGACAGCTTAAACCAGTTACTTGTATTGCATCATGATTTCATTTATCTTTTCTGTCTCTTTGAGCTTTGAACAAGACTTGCTCTTGAAAAGCTAACTAAAAGATTAAAGAAACAGGTAATTTGTGTGTGAGCCACTCAGCTCCTTCTGCAGAGGCGCGGCGGCGCGCAGGTGGGCGTGGCGTTTATCGTTACGTAGTTCCTTGGTTCCTTGATCACGAGAGGGGACTTGCTGTGAATTGGACGTCGTAGCTTTGGACAAGAACAAAACACAGCAAAGAGCAGAAACAACAACCCCCCCAAAAGCTGGTAAGAACCGAAACATCTTTAGATGTCGCTAGAAACGTCGCAGCGGTGTATTTGGGTATAGTTTTGGCTGCGTGGGAGCTGAATGTGTGCCATGCTGCCTGTGAGGCCCGCTGGCTGAGCTAGCTGGTTAGCATTAGCCGCCGAGGCCTGTAGCAGGCCGCCGGGGTTTGGGCGCGTGGGAAGAATGGCGTTGAAACGACGCTCTCCAAAATGGGGGCACGGGGCATCACGACGGTTAGCCGGCAAGGACCACTCACTTGTTTCCTGCCTTTTGCACTTGAAGCGAGTGGTTTGTCTGTTTTGTAGCCACATTTGATTAACGATATCCTCCTTTGTTGGATTCTGGCATTTGTTTGTTTCTGTTACCAGCGCGATAATCTGAGGCGGAGCAAGCGTGTGTGCTAGTTAGCTAGGCGGCTAACGCTGGTCCTGTAGGCCCCACGCTGTCCTCAGGTAACGTTTTTCACTTCCGATTTTGGGGGGAAAAAAGTAATGCAGCAATGCGCTTTCGGAGTGAAATGAAAACAGAAAACATCTTGTAGTGAAAGTAATGTTTGTTATGATGGGGCTGGTTTATGCTAGATTTCAAGAAAGACAATAGAGATCATGTTCGCCTGCAGCGGCCCAGAGAAAATGTCCATCACGCATGAAACGATCTTTATTGATAAGCTGACGAGCTTAAAAAGGCCAAACAATGCGTCTGTCAATCAGAAACGTTTATGTTATCATGCAAAAGCGCGCATTCAACTGGAATGCAGTAAAATATACAAATACAGTAACAGCGTGTCATCTATTGTTAACACGTCTTATGATTTACATCGTATGCACGCCACATCTCATGATCAACAGTAACAGAGTACTCATTTTTATGGTGTGTCCACTTGCTTTGATTATTCGTGCGCTGATCTCGTAAATCAAAGTATTTTGAAGTATTAAAGCTAGTACCCAGAGCTCTTTAGCCGGTAACCTGGGATGTGACGCCCCTTGAAACTTTTTTTGGCCTCACTTTGCAACACGCCCCATTGAGGAGTACAGAGGAGTGACACATTGAGACAGTAGCATATGAAATACTTGAAAGCTAGCCATCCAAAAGTTTAACTAAATCTATTATTTGGTTGTCATGAACCACTGTGCATTTTGTTTCATATTGTGGAGCAAGTTTCATTCGTTGATTGTCTGACTTTGGTTGTTTTATCCCCACCTAGCCTCCAGAGCAGTGAAGTGTCTTCATGGCAGTACGGAGAGGACACATTAGGTACTTGAAAGTAAGTATCAGATCTATGCCTCACTTATCAGTGTTGCTGATGTAGTATCTTTATCTGAATCTGCATATCATCTGGTGTTTTAATTGAAAATTGTTGACAACGACGATGGTTTATTCCAGATACAGTATTGGCATGCTACAGTGTCCGCTACTCACACATACCTCAAAATGTTTTTCTCCAGATTACCTTTGATCATACCCCCCAAAGGCTGACATAAAAACAAAAATCAGGGGACCTCACATAATGATCACTTCATGTTGATGATTATGTGACTGTACACAGTGGCAACTCTTAATATTTGGATTTTTTTTGTGTGTGTGTCCTGTACATGTTAATTAATTTCCCCAAAGCAAGCAAATCATTTGCCAGGAATCAAACACACACAGAGACACAATCCTACTCCCATCAGCAATGCCCATGTTTACTGGCTTAATACAGGAGTCTCATTCATCCCCTGGGGGCCGACTGTCTTACCCCACCAGAATACCCAATCGCAACCCTTCTCCTGCATGAATGGACCTCTGTCAGGTTGACCGCAGGACCAGAGCTCTATTCAAGCCTGATGCCATTTTAGCCACTAGGGCACACTGCTGAGTAGACAGAAGAAGTGGCTGTAATTGTTTTGTGAAGAGATGCTCAATGGAGAAGGTTGAAAGAAACAGTTCACATTGAATTTACAGAATAGAGTAGACACTGAGATGTGACAAAGGTAAATTTTCTGGATGAACACTGTCCTAAAGTATTTATGTAGAGATATGCTGTATGAGGTGTCTAAACTGTGGTTTGCATCAGGCTGCCATCACATGATCTAAAACCATTTCACTCTGCTCTTCAGTCGGTTTATGTTGGCACATTTGCTGCCACTGAATACTCTTGAACCCACAAGTAACATTTTACTCAATGGCAGAATGGTAAAGTTTAAGGTATTCACATTTAGATTGTGACACAAAATGTGCTTTATTCAGTTTTAACACAGGAGAATGTTATTAGGTGTGTGAATTTCAACTCACAGTAATGTTGCAGTCATTTTGATGCTCTTTGGACACTGCCAGCAGCGGTGATGTAATGAGGTGAGCTTAGGTGGCAGGGTACAGGCAAGGTCAGTGAGGCATGTCGAGTACAAATAATAAGGCTATGGGCTGCAGATTGTTAAATTGATTTTCAGTTAGTAATGCTGGCAGCTGAACACATTGTGCATTTAAATTAGGGACAGGATTAGAGTTTGTCAGTAATTTGTTAAAATGACTTTGTTCTTTTAGTCTGTCCCATAGGTGCAGGTTTTGTGTGTGTATGTGGTTGCAGAACCATTTTATCACCCACGTGGGAGCCTGTGGGCAGTAAGGCTTTTATTTTGAAAGCCTTTTATTTCACCCACTTCACTTTTGGGAACAAAATTGCACCCTCAGTCTGCACAATCCCGCAAATTTCTTTCATAGGTTAAGTTTAAACTTAATGCTGAGTTTTTCTCAAGAGATACTATAATGATGTTACTACTTTATCTGCAGAAGATCTGTTATCAATAAAAGATCTGTCTACTGTATAATAACATTGCTTTTTTATTTGTTTTTTTGGCTCAACTGACCAACATGCAGGAGGTGTATGACATGTCAAACGGCTACGAAGACCACATGGGAGGCGAGGAGGGCAAAGATGCCAAGACCAACCTGATTGTGAACTACCTGCCTCAGAGCATGACGCAGGACGAGCTGCGAAGCCTCTTCAGCAGCATTGGAGAGGTGGAGTCCGCCAAGCTCATTCGAGACAAAGTCGCAGGTAAGCTCTTCCGCATCCGACATTGCATTATGATTATTAGTGTCTTTGGCAGACAGACAGCTTGTTGCTCAAACGCACACAAGTTCTGTTTTTGAGTAGAAAAAGATTCACGTTTTTCTCGACAGCAACAGTACATTGGTGGGAACGATCTCTGACAATACTGATGTCGGGTTAGTTTTTGTAACTTGCTGAATTGAAGTTGTGTTCCCTCTGAGGTTTCACATTACTAATGGTCAATTTCATAATACTAAATATTGACTCAATGTACGCACCTCAGTTATTGCCGGCTCCTGTGAATTTTTTTTACATTTTAATTGTGACATATCCCAAATCTATTTTTCTGTTTCTCCCAATAGCTACTGGTTTGCTCAATTTCTCAACATTCACCACCATAGACTTGTTTTATTTATTCCAACCAGACCAATCCTGTTTAAGTGAATTCAATTTCTTTGTTTATTTGTTTGTTCCGACTAGCATGCAATGTTTAGATTTGTTTTTGTTTAAATATTTATTTGTTCAGTATGCAGATTTTTTTGAACAATACAACGTTTTTTGTTTTATTTTATTGTTTTCCTTTTTTTTTTCTCTAGGCCACAGTTTAGGGTACGGATTTGTTAACTATCTTAACCCTAGTGATGCAGACAGAGCTATCAATACTCTGAATGGACTAAGGCTACAGTCTAAAACTATCAAGGTAACGTGCAATAAGGTGTTCTACAATTCTCAACCCAAAGATGTCATGTCATATAACTCTCCTGTGGCTCCTGTGCCGTCCGCTACCTAGCTAGTACATGTCAGCCCAGGGAAGTGGTACTGTTCAATAGCTCACTTAGTGCCCTGCCTGGTAGTATACATGATTTATTTATTGAGTTTTACTTTTATTTTATCTTTTTATTTGAATTCTACACATTTAATTAGTGTTTCATTCCCAAGGGTTACCTCTCTTCAATTTGATTTTTTTGCTATTTTTTCCTATTCTTTTGACTGCACTCCTTTTCACTCAGACCAAACATTGAGTACCTAGACCAGCTGAATTAGATGATCGTTTGCAAGATAACAATCAAATAAGATAATTTTAATCACTATTTTCTTTATTTGCGTTACTTTAACAGAGGCCATATGTGAGTTCATCTTTTGCAATATGTAGACATGGCATACTGTTCAGAGATTTTGTATAATTATCAGTTAACTACAGTGTTAAACACAATCTTTTAGTCCTTGTAAGTGTAGCAAATTGTTTGTAGATCTTCTCAAGAGCAACATTTAGAGTGAGTTTCAGTGCACTTTATACTTGTGATAAATATTGGTAAAGAATAAAATTGGGATTTTGGCTTTTTGTTGTGTATTTGTATATTGGCAATGAGTTTACTGAGGCTTTTGTCGCTTCCTGTTGCCAGGTGTCATATGCACGGCCCAGCTCTGACACAATAAAGGATGCCAACCTGTATATCAGCGGCCTGCCTAAGACCATGATCCAGAAAGACGTGGAGGACATGTTTGCTCGCTATGGACGCATCATCAACTCCCGTGTACTTGTTGACCAGGCTTCAGGTACAACAGGAGACCGAGGAGATCTTGCTTTGTTTCATTCTTTGCTAACAAATGCCACCTGTTTTTGAATAATGGCCCCTTTTAAGATAATGTCAGTAGAAAACCTGATACTTTTATCACAAACCAAAACAAAAGAAAATCATTGAATAAATGAGTGAACAAATTTTAAATCAACTCCAAACCTGCTATTTTTTTCTTGAACATCTTATATGACACTCGATCCTGTATATAAAATAGTATTAAAAATGTCCAGGGTGCAGTTTCTGTGAAAATAAAAATGATCTTGGCCAGCAACACATACTGGCAGGTAAAATTATCTAGCAAGCCAAAAAATATTTTCACACACCACTTGTGTCACACCAGCCAAGGTCCTGTCAGTCACTGCTACCTTCCCTCTTGTGCACAGGTCTGTCCCGTGGGGTGGCGTTTATCCGGTTCGACAAGCGGGCGGAGGCAGAAGATGCCATCAAAGACCTCAATGGCCAGAAACCGCCTGGGGCCTCTGAACCAATCACTGTCAAATTTGCAGCCAACCCAAACCAGGTGAAGAACACCCAGCTCATCTCCCAGCTCTACCACAACCAGTCCCGACGCTTCGGAGGGCCCTTACACCACCAGGCACAACGGTTCAGGTGAGAGAATCTGTGAGAACACACAGAAATGCAGACATTAAAGATGGCTTGATATTTCTTTAAGTAGCAGACACTCTGACTGGTCAAAACCTAGATGTATCAGGGATACTAGACTGGTTGTAGCCAATAAATCATTGCCACCTTTGGTATATTGGTGCTGCTGCGCCAACTCTTGTGGTAACTAGGTAGCAGGTTAATAAACAAAAAACAAACAAACAATTTTTATTTATTTAAATGAAAGTCAGTTCTTTAGGGATTAGTCTGTGGTGATTTATAGGTGCTACGCATAGCGAATTATCAGCACCAAGTATTATAGCCTTATTGATGCATTCGGTCTTCAATTTGCATCCATTTTCATTGCAGGTTCTCCCCCATGAGTGTTGATCACATGGGTGGCATGGGAGGCGTGGGCGTTCCCGGGAGCTCCACCTCTGGTTGGTGCATCTTCATCTACAACCTGGGCCAGGATGCAGATGAGGGCATCCTCTGGCAGATGTTTGGCCCCTTCGGCGCCGTCACAAACGTCAAGGTGATCCGAGACTTCAACACCAACAAGTGCAAGGGCTTTGGCTTCGTTACCATGACGAACTACGAGGAGGCGGCCATGGCCATCGCCAGCCTCAATGGCTACCGGCTCGGAGACAAGATCCTGCAAGTGTCCTTTAAGACCAGCAAGGGCCACAAGTAGAGAGAGCTGGACGATCAGGAGCAGGAGAGCGGGACAGACCGATAACCGCGTGCCAGGCTTTTATTGCAGAGAGTTAGAAATACAAGTTGGCAAAGTTTGGCACAGCAATTTGGTTTTTAGTGTGTTCTGAATCTAAGCAGATGTTCACTCTTCTGCATCTTTGTACTTGTCTAAAAGAAAGTGTTAGACAGTTGTTGTTTTTTTTTTTTTTTCCTCTTTCTCAATTTTTGCTTTGTTTTCTTTCCTTTTTTTTCTTTATACTTATACTTGGGGTTTGGGGACACTCTAAATATAGTTTAAATTTTTAGGGTGTGGAAGGGAGGGGCATGAATACCAAGATACTCTGACCAATAACACATTTAAACATTTAATTACCTGTAAGGCTAAATATTGTCCTCATGTGCCGCATGTAAAATAGTCACTAAAGGGACTAGACAGAGGATTCAGGCCTGCGCACACTGAGCAAAGGCTCTTAGCAGTTCACTGTAAATACCGATCGAGTAACAGAAGAAACCCCTGCACACTGCTCTTCCAGTGTCACACATTTTGCTAGATATTTTGTGGTATGTTCAACAGGATGAAGCGCGGAGAGGCAGGGGTGGTTTACGTTTTGGAGAAGCAGTTCTCAGTCCTGGACTCTGGCTCCCATGTAGGAATAGATGCCTTAAACTAGAGCTGCAACTAATAAGTATTTTCATTATCGATTCATCGACTAGTTGTTTGGTCCATAAAATATCAGAAAATGGTGGGACTTGTTGATTACAATTTCCCACAGCCCACGCTGACATCCTCAAATCTCTTGTTTTGTCCCAACCAACAGTCCACAACCTAAAGGTTTTTAGTTTACTGTCATAGAGAACTAAAGAAACCACAATCAGAGAATTTTTGAAATTTTCTTGACTCAAAATGATAAATCGGCTCTAAAAAAAAAAAAAAAGTTGGTGATTTATGTAATAGATGGCCAGTAATTGATTGTTTGACTAATCGTTGCAGCTCTATCTTAAATGATCATCCAGCAGACACTAGACCTTCCACGCCACTCATTATGTCTTGAGTCAGTCTAAGAGCAAAGCACTTTTAATCAATCTGTTTTAGGCTACTATGAATATCAGTCTTTTTTGATGTTATCTGTGACTTTTGCTTACCCTCTTATTAGGATAGTAGTTTTAAACATGGCAGGCTTGGCTCTGGAGGGAGAACGTGTTTTGTTTGTTTCCTAATCTGTGTAGGGAGTGTCTCTTATAAATAAGTCGTATTTACGAAAAAGAGTCTGTTGAACAACCCCCAGTCGATGAGTAGGGAATTGAGATGGACCAAAGACAGAGATTTGATTTTATACCCCAGACAATTCTGAACAGGTTTTGAGTTGAGTTTGAGTTTTTGAAGATGTAGTAAGGCTATGTTTAACACTGACTGAGAGTATCAGCACTCTTTGGTTCAGTTTGCTTTTTTGTTTTTGTTTTTTTTTTCCTCTTTTTTCATTGAGTTTTCTTTTTGTTTGAGACTAATTTCTTCTTTTTCCAGAGGCGTAGATTTATATTCGTTAAGTTAAAACTTGTTTGATTAACGAGTGCTTATCTCGAGTTTGTGGAGAAATTAATGGCCTTTGTTAATGATTTCAGTTTAGATTTGCTTTTTTTTCTTCCTTTTGTTTTGATTGTTTCTCTTTGAACATAAACCATTAAATTTTATTTTGTTTTGCTGAAAGTTTTGTTTGGTTTGTTTGTTTCTTTTATTTACATTAAGATTTCTTTTGGATTTTGGTTTAGACTTAATTTTTAAAGTGACGAAACTGCAGGCCACCATATCTTATTCTCAGACATCATCTTTGGCCACATATCTGGATAGAAGTAGTTTTCAGTGTTTGATAGGTTACACAGGCAAATAGAGCAACTTTTTGCAAAAAAAAAAAAAAAAAAGGTTTCTGAATACAAAGCGTTACTATACGATGTCAGCACTAGCGGAAGCATTTGGCTGTTCGACATTGGAGATCTTAGACCTAGATGGTCTGAAGATTAACATACCATATGGACCAATTCCAGTTCAGACAAGGGATTGTTAAAACCTGTACATAAACACTCGGAGGAACGTGGTTTGTGAGGCCGTGTCTCTTTAAGCAACACTATAGATTATGAGATTAGTGTGATCTGTAAAAATTCTGTAAAGACTGTAGAATTTGTATCTCAGTCCATTTAGAAAACCGCAGACATATCACAAGTCTTCAGGGCTGAAAAAAAATGTGTTGACTTATTCTCTGACGTGATTGAAAGCTGGGAAAACACTGGCAACACATTGCAGCCACCATTGCAGCCATTTTTTTTTTCTCATTCACATGTCCAAACACACTGTTTGTTTGCACTTTGCTTTTTTCTTCACAGGCCTCATGTACCAAATTTGTGGTTATAGCTACAAGAGACCTGACAAGTCACAGATTGGACAGAGGAATCATTATTTGTGATAGCTGCAAGTAGCAAATGACCCCGGGGTCCAGGACCTGCTCACACATTTTGGGAGTTTACCTTTTAAAATGTATCAAATAGGTTTTCTAGCAATAATTTCCTTCATTTGTCTGCAAACATCAATGCCCGTTTAACATTTGTGCCCCATCGTAAAGGAGTTTTCCCATCATGGGCTTCAAATTTAGGCCTTAAAAGTAACTTTTCAAAATACTATTGTCCATTTTGTGTCACTCTCCTTAACATTGTGCAATATATGGTGACTTGCTCAAAGCAGGTAAGATGCGAAGAGAAATTAGTTTAATTTGTTGTTTTTGAATGTCATTCTTTTGGGTTTTTTCCACTGACTTTATATGTTGCTTATTTTCTCAGCAGACTGGAGTTGGAGTTGCATGGAGGATTGGGGTAGTGCTGTTTTTGTTTTGGGGGGCAGTCAGAATAAATGCATTCTGCCTTAATTTATATAGTGTATTTGACATCTGCGGAGGAGACACAGACATAATTTATTTGACAGTGTATGCGGTTATACATGTTACTTGGAGTGTTTTTAATGGTTCATTGATTTTTATTTTCTTGGTTTTGAATGGACGTGTCAAGATCATGTCCATAACCTGTCTTCTAACATTGGATCATTTCAATAAAACATGGAGAATTTTCAGCATTGAAAGCAGAAATGTCGTCACAAGGTTATTGTGGTCCTGAAAGCAACTAATGCAGCAGATATCAAGTGCATGTACACGTTCACACACTTGTTGGGTACTCATACTCCCATTTTGTAATTTCACAGGTTGTGTATTTTAACCATCAGCAGCCACCCAGTGCAAGGCCATTAGACAATCTTTAAGAAGCATTGACTTGTAACATGAAACTAAACCGAAAGCTGAAAACAAAGTAGGGTTGTCGTGATTTAACTGTCACTTCGAGAAAAGACAAACCGTAACAGTGACCCTGATTATAGAGGGTGAATTCAAAAATGACTGTTGTGCACTTCTTACATGCTAAAGGCAGAAATCTGCAATTAAAATGGTACATTGAAACACATCACATCCAGACAAGACATATTAAAAGACATTTAAGCATGCTGGCTTCAAAAAGTGGATTTCTTCACTAATCAAGATGTTTTAAGGCAAGGGGCACCAACACTTCTATAGATTTTTTTTTCTCCGTAGGAGACTACCTTTGCCTTAAGGGCTGAAAGTGGTGATTTAAGGGATGTCTGAGGTCATCTAAGGTTTTGCCACTGAGGCTTTGGACTGCAATACTTTGCCATGGTGATAGGGATAGAAACTAAACAGCCAAAATAGATCAAAATAGTAGAATAGTGCTGCAGAAGTGATGCTGTTGATGAAAGATTGTCTGTCTTGTTTATTTTTAATGTCGGTAAGTCCTCGTTTTGTTTACCTGGTCCCGGCACATTAACTGCCTTCCTTGGCCAGATGGGGGAGACATGATGCTTATTTATTTGGCAGATCTGCTTTGAGTACACCTGTTCTATTTTAGTGAGAGAAAATAGCTTAATATGAAGTAACATCTGCATTGAAATGTGGGTTCAGATTTTTTTTTAAGTGGCTTTTAAGTCACTAACTTAACTAGAACCTGGAAGTGCAAAATACAACACTCATTTGGCAAACTATGTCTGATCACACGGGCACTGAGAAATCATTTCTGACCAAGTGATAATGAAGTTGGGCGAATTAAAATGAATTGAAAGAGAAGCGTTGCCTGTGCAGGGTTGATAGGATGAGTTTACATGGTAAACCTATAAGCATATTCGTTCAGCATTATATTATTGGTTTTCATATTACAAAATAAGGGCAAGGTTCAGTATCATAGGGAGTGTGTTGCATCTTCAAAAGGCGATAGCATAATCTACTTAAACAAAGTTCTGAGGTACTTACACTCTTCTCTCCCAGTTTGAGGTATCTTAATATTTTTACTACATTTCCAAGAAAGTATCATATTTGAAAATATATGTGAGACCATTATTCTCATAAAGGAATAGTTCTTAAAATGTATTTTTAAATCTCATGCCAGCCATCTAACAAGCCAAGCCATGAGAGAAAACCTAAATGCACCACTGCAAAAATAATAATAAATCGCAGACCAGTAATCAGGAAGTTAAATATAAGAGATGTTTATTAGAAAAACACATGAACTGTATGCACATGAATCAAATACAGAAAAAGGTAGAAAAAAAAAAAACACTTTCACAAGGGATTATCATACATAACCTCTATGCTCCAGGATTGTTCTACATATATGATTTGAAATTCTAGCAATCTATAAATCACAGATATTAGCTCACGGTTAACACAATCTATATGTTCCCCTTGTGCATGTGTATTTGTGTTGCTTTCAAGTCTTTCAAGTTTGCAAAAGTGTCAGAAAGCATTGCGGGACTGAGAAAATGATAAGGCAACTCAAAATCCTGACCGAAAGGTACAACTAGACACAGACTGCATTGTCATGAGGGAGAGCAGGCTTGCTGTGAATCACTAATAATGAATCTGTTCCTCCATCTTGTGCTGTATATCAACATACGCACCATGTCACTGTGGCATCTACAGGTACATCCAGACAACAAATACTCACAAATACAGCTCACAGTCAAAAGTAATTAGATATGATCAAGTAATGAAGGTTTCTCTTTTGGCATACGGCACAGGCAAGCTCAGCTGAAGTCCATAAGCCCGTACATCACGAAACACTCAAGCTCTGGTCTTATTTGCCCACAACTGTTGGTGTCTGTGATGTGCTCCAACCAAACTCAGTCTTCAGGACTGCTGATGGTCCTTGTGGTCCTACACAAGTGGATCTGTGGATGCTGTAGAAGGCAAAACTCCCTGCTGTCCATCCTGTTCAGATGTCTCAGACCTGGCAGAGGTTGTAGCAGGCCGTAGGTCTCTCTGTCACATTGTCTCCATCCACCTCGAACACAAAATCACAGCGGTGGGCCATCAGGGGTGCCTCGGACAGCGCCACGCTCTGGTTACCAAAGGAGATTACCGTGTCTCTCTGCAGGAAGGAAGACACCGGCATTACAATGAGTTACAGAATCACACAGGTCCTATTTTGAATTCTTATCATCAGCACATTTTGGTTGCATAGACATGTATAGAATATGCCCCTTTTAATTTAGAAATCAAGGCTATGTTACCGATTTCTGTCCCATTCATGTTAAAAAAAAAAAAAAAAAGGAAAAATTGCTCCATGAAACTTGAAAGCTGCTATGCATGGGTAGGTTCAGCATGTGCTTTTGCTGCAGTTACCACAGATCCTTTAAAATCCTTTTTGAGTTTTGAACACAGGATGCATTTTACATTAATGAACAAATTTTAAATATAGTAAAACAGAGTAAAACAATAATTTTTGTAGTCACAAGATGGGATCACTCATGCATAGCAACTTTCTGGATGTTGCTGGGAATGTTTGACTTCATCTCAAGAATGACATGAATGTGATTGAAGTAACTAACTTATAACTTAATAAAAAATGTGCACACATATGTACTAATGTGTGTGTGCTTTCTCTCTCTCTCCCTCTGCAAACAGGAGTCCTCCCTCTTACCCGCTTATTTGAAGCAGCTGAGCTGACAGAAGCTGCCCTCTCAAAGTCCTTCCTACATAGATGGGCCATGATCCCAGCAGCTAAGGCATCTCCGAGGACATTGATCATTGTCCGGAAGCGATCACTGAAAATCAGATGGAATAAAGGCGTTATATACACACACACCTACATCCCAACAGCCTATAAAACATCCAACCTGCAAAATCACTCAGTTCATTACTGATGGCATGGCATGTAAGTGAGACTCACAGGACCCAGTCGATGGCCACAATCAGCGTGATATCGGCAGGAGGTAAACCCACAGATGTCAGGACAATCACCATGGTAACCAGACCAGCCTGAGGTATCCCAGCTGCCCCGATGCTGGCTGCTGTCGCCGTGATACTGAAGAGAAAAGGGATGTTAGGGATGTAATTGCCAATGGAGAGCAGGGGGAGAGTGAGCAGAGGAGGCGTACAGGTAATTCTCACCTGATCGTGACCAACTGGCCAAAGTCCAGCTCATACTCGTTGACCTGAGCGATGAAGATGGCCGCCACAGCCTCATACAGGGCCGTGCCGTCCATGTTGATGGTGGCTCCCACTGGCAGCACAAAGCGGGCGATCTGCCTGTCCACTCCACAGTTCTCCAGCAGACACTTCATGGTAATTGGCAGAGTGGCTGAACTGCAGAGGAGGAAGATAAGTGACATCAGGGCAAGTTGTGACACTCACATACACTCATTTAGTGTAAGTAGTGCTGCTGAGGACGCCAAAGAGCTTGACTCACTGAGAGAATTGGCAGGCTACAGCGGTGCACCACATTTGGATGCCATAGATTGGTTTTGGGTGCAGAAATTCAAATAATTGAAAAAAAAAAAAAAAAAAAAAAAAAAGCACTGCAGCACCATAAATCATTTTGGAGTGATTTTATTAGAAGAAAGATACCTCTTAAATTTATGGACCTTTCTGTTAACTTTGGGTTATTCTGATATACTGGTTGCTATTATGGCTCTTTTATTTAATATTACATGCGAGGCAGTCATGTCATCCACCTTTGATGAGACATGTGAGGTTCCTCAACACACAGCTACATAAAGCAGTCTGCTTTCATTTTATTCACGTACTCATTGATGAATTATATTTATTTTATATTATTTCTTAATCTAAATGCCCAGTGTATTCGAGAGTTTCCCCCACTTCTGACTTAAATTTTCATTGTTATCTGATGGCCTAAATACTATTTTACCTTGCTTTTCCCCTTTGCAAAACATAAAATTCATTGGCAAAGAGTCAATACTTTTTGTGATTTTTAGTGATTTTTTTTGGCATGGCAATGTCAAATTAAAAGATTTTGAATATCCACACAAAATGTCTGTTCTGAAAAAGTCTGAAAAAAAGGTAAAATGAAATGAAATGAAATTAAAATAACATACAGATTTCAACCTATGATTGTACCCCATTTTTATGTGAAAATTTTCCATATGTGTACACTAGTAAACAAGTATAAATATTTCTCAGAGCTCAGATTGAGACGGTGAGAGGGCTTGACAAACCCTCATGCATTCTCTCTGTCCGCCATCTGTGCACAAGTGCCTGTCTCCACGTACCTGGATGAGGTGGCCAGCGCGATGACAAGAGCCTGCAGTAGGCCTCTGATGTAAGGGAAGGGGTTTTTACGCGTGAGTATGAAGAAGAAGAGCGGCAGCAGGATGAGGCCATGCACAAACAGGCCAGCCAGGACAGTGATGAAGTACATGCCCAGCTTCTCCCCCAGGTGGGCCGGGTCGTGCATATCCAGAATCTTCCCTGCCACCAGGAACACAATGCCGAAGGGGAAATACCTGCAGAGAGAGAAGAGAAGAGAAGAGAAGAGAAGAGAAGAGAAGAGAAGAGAAGAGAAGAGAAGAGAAGAGAAGAGAAGAGAATGATATAATACAATGTTGTACAATACAATACAAGACACAGCAGATTTGCAGCCATGTGAGCCTCCTAGTTGTGTTTGCTACCATAACGTGACATGTGTTTGCACACATAGGCATGCATGTTGGCGTGTACCTCCTGATCTCACACCTCACCTTCTGTTCCGGTATTTGCATGCATGCATTGGCACTCAGTTCACTAAAAGCTTCTTTGGAGCAACCATGCTCACCTCTTGTCACCTGCAAAGTCCAAACTGTCCTCTGTGATTTAATGAGTAAGTGGTTTTCACTTTCTAATGGAGTGACATGGAGGAGCAGCACCATGATCTGACAAGGAGCTTTACTGTATGATCACGGCGCAGAGAGAGAGTGTCACGTTGACGCGACTTACATGCTAACTCCCTCTGCTGTGATTAGATCTTATCCATTAGTCTAATGCAGTTCTCTCAACCACTTATTTGCATGCTGGGGTTGAACTCCTGGCTTGGAACCTGGAACCTGGCTTTGACATCACAGGAAGAATAGTGAATATATCACCAATGTAAATTTCAAAGGAACAACAAATTATTTGAGTTTCATATTGCCTTTGTATGGTTAGTTAGTGCTGAGCTGTGTAATGTCTTTGAATTCAGTTTGTCCTTGTTCCGTTCAAGAGGCAGGTCATGCCCTGATCACTTTAAGCAGCTCCCACGGAGAGTGAAGGACAGTTCACATGACATGGCGCCAGTGACTCTGCTGCACTGCCGTGAATGGCTCCTATTTTTAGATGTAATCTGGCTGCGCTCTGTAATCTGGCAGTTGTGTGTCTGTTTTTGGATGCGTTTGTGCCAGAGTAGGTGGTATATTTAAGAAAAGGAATGGAACATTACCACATGGCTGCGTTAATAATCTTCATGACGCATTCGTTGATGCACTGGCACACGTTGACCAAGGGCGCTCCCCGCTCTCCCATCTTCCCCAGCAGCAGCCCTGCACAGGAGAACACACACACACATATACACACACATATGCATACATGGTTGGTTTGTGAAATGCTTGGTTGTGAATGATGCGTATGAGAGAAAGTGTAAAAGAAGCACAGTTATGTCCATGCATCTTTGGACTTGAATCTTGCTTTGATTGATTTCCTGTGATTTATTACATCTTAAATTGCACATGTCTGTGTGTCTCACCCATGGTGGCTGAGAAGATGACAATCCCCAACACATTCATGCCCTTGCTGTTGCCAGGAACGATCTTATACTTGATGTCCGGAGCCGGTGTAATCTCCAGGAAGACAGGGTGGCCCAGCTGAGGGTTGTGGTAGTCGGGCATGACGTACACATAATTGGCCTGAGACTCCTTTACATTGGAGTTCTGCACAATGGGTACCAGGTCTGTTCGGTACTGGGGTGGGATGAGAGAGAGCAACCAGAGAGGATTGTTATAAAGTGTAAATAAACACTTTAACATTGTCCACTGCATTATTTTACTTTATTATTTTAAGATCACAAAATCTGCTGTCCGCTCACCTGCTGAAAAGTTGCTTCAATCAGATTTGATGGGATCATGTTCCTAAAATGAAAGTATACAGATCAATCAGATTTGATGGGCTGATGTTGCTGAAAATGAAAGTATACAGACAATTGCATCATGTCTTTGGCATAATATGCAATTTCACTGTGATGCTTTCTGTTTTAAAATATTTAATTTATCAGAAAAGACAGCCTGATTGGGTTAATGCCAAAACCCATGCTTACGAGACATTTCAGGTCTATTTTGGTATGTGTATAAGGAGCCGATGCCATTTGAGAGTATTTTGGGCGTATTTGCTCAAATCCCCACCAGCCGGATGGATCTAAGGTTTAGGTAACAGATATAAAAGGCTTAACAAGGCAGATTTCTGTCCAATGATTCAATGTGATGGATAAGCCGCTGTTACAAATCAAAGGAGGCCAAAATGTAAGAAAAAAAAAAATCTTGGGAAGAAATTTCGCTTAGTTGTGTCAGTGAAATCATGTAAGATGGTGCCTGCTGAAAAAGACTATATAATAGAATAAGACAGAAGATTCAAGGAAAAATTGTATGACTTTCTTTGGCATAACAGTCTTATGTGAAATTCCATACAGTACAATACAATTATACAATAATAATGTTACAGTACAATAAATAAAATGAAACAACCACATTAAAAACATCAATACACTATATAATTAAAACAAATAAGGTAAAACATACAGCAAGTAAATAAAATAAGAATTAAAATAAAGCAACCACATTAAAAAAATAATAATAAAAAAAAAAAAAAAAAAAAAAAAAGCAAATCACCATGTGGTTGTATAGCCAGATATTAGTTGTTGTTATTGTAATATTTGTAATTACTGTTTGGCTGACACTGCTTGTTTGTATTTGTTGTATTGTTGTTCTTGTATGGATTATTGTTACCTTCTCCTATTTTATACCCCAGAAATAAAATAAAACAACAGCATGCAAATATGCCAGGGGTTAGATGTTGTCACACACTGCAGAGAAACAGAGGAAAGCCTTTCACTGTTAACCAGGTGGGAGGATCTTTATTTAAAAAGTACATAGTGCCTGTAACAATGCATAAGAGGACTGACAATCCTGGCCCTTAACGTACAGTGACAGCCCGCAGCTCTAAATCTAATCCAATCCAAGAAGGTATTAGTGGCCCTTTGACATGAATGGCCCCGCAGTAAGCCTGCACACACACGCCAGACAGCGGGCCCCATGCTGTGAACTGTAACGGGGCAGTGCAACGGGACACTTCTGAGAAAGTAGAGGCTTAGCAGATCCCTATTCTTAGGTTAGCTGCTGTCGTAGTAGTGACGCTGCAACTATTTTTTTTCACACCTTTCCTGTCGATGAAATCCTCACATCATATGCCCAAAGGTGTGAAACGCTGCACAAGCTACCTCCCCCTTGTTTACCTGAGCTGACATCTCAGTTGTTTCATTGTCAATGTTTGTATGTCCCAAGGAGACTGGGGGTTCCCTCTGGATCCCCAAAATGAAAGCGTAGAGTGGCCAATTAAAAGAAGCCGCATGATCAGAGGTACATCTGGAAAGATTTCAGTGATTTCTGGCTTGTCGGGGAGGACATTATGTCAGCCGTATTGAGCCCTTAAGTGTTTCTGATTAGCAAGCTTCCTGTCAAAGGTGATCCAGGGAGGTCACTAGGTTTGAACTGGATCTGTACTGGATTTAATTGGCCAATACTGGTTTGCCCAGGTGTTAAAGGGTTTTGTGCAGGAAATCCCCGTCCTTGCAAACAACACTAATAAGCTCGAGAAGAAAATGAGGAATTACCAAGTCTTCCTCAAGTCTCATATCAAGGGAGATTTTCTCTAAACTTGGCAGCGCAGTTGTAAAATACCTTTTCCATCCATCAGATCTTTTATAAAAATAGCATATACGTCAGTTATTGCTGTATTTAGCTTACTGGGCTGGTAAACAGGTCTCTGGGTCTTTAATCTTGCCTTACTGGTTGCACTGGGAAAATCCATGCTTAGGATCATGCGGCTAATGGGAGGGGTGGAAAATATCTGATTATGTGGAAAGTCTTATGTGGCTATTTGTCACTGTTTTTACAAAATAATGTATAATCTGCCCACATGGAGGATCACCTGACAGAGGGTAAGTACAGAATATCCTTTCTCAGTTAAACTAACTCAACTGAGGTCAGTGTGTGTTTGTGTTCATCCATCTATATATATATAGATGGATGCTGGATGCTAGATGCTTGCTCCACTATGCTGTACATACACCACACACACAAAAAAAATCTCCCTTAGTAAGTCATTTAGTCTCATATTCAGTCTTAAAAGCTGAACATCTGCCAGTGACTTGAGATACTCCCATTTGTTTCCAGTGCTAATTAACTTTTCTCCAGAATTTTCTCGAATCATGTGTCATCTTCTTAATACTAGTGTACTGATCTGCCTTATTCTGCCTTGTTTCACCATATTTATACCTAATATTCCTAAAACAAGTGAAAGTGACAGATATTTGTCAGGGGTCAGGGCCAGCTACAGAGTTGTATGCCTGGAGCTTGTAGGGATTCAGTGAGCTGTTCAAGGACACTTCAGAGGGACAGATGCCTAAAGTCTCTGGTGGGACAGTCTCAGCAGTCACTATGCCACCTCTTTGCATTTGTTTATGTGTGTAAGAGCGTACCTGATGAGGTCCAGCAGAGCGTCAGCGGATGTCATGACTGGCCCTGAACCTGCATGGTGCCCCTCCTTCTCCGAGCCGGTCCCTGGGTGAATGATGAGCACCAGTATGATACCGACGATGACGGCGATGAAAGTGGTCCACAGGTAGTAAGTGATGGTCAGGACCCCCAAACGGCCACTAGCCTTAGTGTCCATAGCTGACAGGCCTGACATAAGACTGGGAAAGAGGGATGATACACATTGATTGGGTCAATTTAATAAAGATAAATGTATAGTGGTTAATCTATTCCAAATTAATGAATTAAATAGCTCCTTAAAATAGCTAATATTAATTGCTGAGTGTTATCTTTATGACAGCATTCAGTTTGTTAGAATTGGCATTGAAATGTTCAAATAATTGATTTCTCATTTTGGAATTAGAATATTCAGTTCGACAAGCCAACAGTTTCCTTTTTATGTGAATAAGAATAAAAAGGCATGAAAATGTGTGTGTTTGTGTGGGATGAAAAAGCTTTTGGAAACAATTATTGGTGTTTTTTTTTTTTTTTTTTTTTTATAGTTGAGGAGATCCAGACTGCTGATCAGACTGCTTGAAACATATGAAAATACAATGAGCCATTTGGGTTCAGTATTTTCCTGATACTGTCCTGATGCTATAAATCACACACATCTGGTACCCAAAACATGTTTAAAGCACACAGAATGATTTGCACATTGTATTTCACCCAGTGGTTGTCCACTTATCTACAGGTTAGGGTCACTCTTGTGTCTCACCTGGAGGTGATGAGCGGCAGAATCAACATCTTTAGCATCCTCATCAGTAGCTCTCCAGGGAAGGAGAAGTAAATCTTGGCCTGTGAGAGAGAGAGAGAGAAGTGTGATGTTGTAGGTGTTGATCTGCACATTTCAATAACATAAAACTATCTGCAGATCTAGCAGCCTACCTTTAGTTTACTAATAATAGTATGATCAACAAATAACAGTCCAGTCAATGATAGTCCTGTGGACAAAAACCGTAAAAGCGGTGTATAAAAGAAAACATCATCATCATCAGTAAAACATTGTCTTATTGAATTTTGATGCAAAGGGGCTACAGCAGCAGACGACCATAAAGGGCCCAACTTTGTCAGCTAAGAACAAAAGGATGAAGCTACACTGAGAGCATCGCCACCAAAACTGGATAACTGAGAAGGGGAAAAATGTCATCTGGTCTGATAAATGCAGGGATTTTTTCTTTTCTGGCTGCTGGTGTTGTGATGTGGGGAATTTACCTCGGTACCCCCTGCACATCATCTGAATGCCACAGCTTACCGAAACACTGACTCTGACCAGGTGGCAATACTGTGCCTGTTTTCAAATGTCACTTTTCCAGCAAGGTAATAGACCACTGTTACAAGATAGCTCCAGAAATAATAATAATGATAATATTTATTTAGCACATTTAGAAATAGAGTTTACAAAGTGCTTTGACAGACACAGCAAAAGCGGAATATTCAGTGAGGCCAAAAAAGCAATATCAAATTAAGGTAAAGTCAAGATAAAGTTAAAAAAGAAAACAAAAGATGCAAACATAATGTAAATATAAATAAATACAATTTAAAGAGAAAAGGTAATAAAAAGTTGATATTGCATAAAGGCAAGTGTATAAAAACGGGTTGTAAGAGGTGATTTAAAAGAAGTTACTGATTCTGCAAGTCATTCCAAAGGAATGTTGGTGTGTTTGGTTTACTCAGGTACTCCCAGAAATCAATGCACACTGCCAGACAATCTGCAGGAGCTGTGCAATGCTATGGCGTCAGCATGGACCAAGATCGTGGCAAAATTACATCAAAGAAATGGTATTGTACTGCAGGTAAGACTTGGTCTTACCTGGTGTGAGCTGAGTATACCTGATAAAGAGCCTTCTTAGGATGAATGTCATCTACTGTATCATATAAAGTATGTCGTCTCACATCAGGCGCATTATGTTTGCAGATGTCTATTCATTTTTATGTAGAAGTGGTCAATGCAAATCCCAAGCATTTTCTTGTATTTCCTTTGTATTGTTGTCCTAAATGGCTATTTTTTGTTCAAATACCCGAGATTACTTTTTGATGAGAATATTATGAGGGCTATAGATGGAATATGACTGTCTATAGTTAGTAAACAACTTTGCCGAATGCTGGCCACTTCCGAAAGAATTAAGACCGAACAGAGTCCAGGATCATTCAAAAATGTGAGATTGTCAGTATTTTAGAAATTGCATCAATCTCTTGGTTGACTGGTTCTGATTCATATTAGACATAAGCAACTGTATATAGTGCATAAAGACAACAGTGGCCATTTCCATTTACGTTACAGGAAAAACAGTTGCTGTGGAGGGTTACAGCAGGACCCTTTAATGTAATTTTTTTTTGCATTGGTTTTATTGATTCATGACAAAAGATTAGGCTTCATTTTTGAGTATACCATATCTTTTTGATGATACTGTCATTGCCATGGAACAAGTTGGCTTCCAAAGCAATGAACATGCTGTAGCATCCTAAGCTCATGAGAACATTTTCTTTCTCATGCCCATTTATACACCAATAAAGGCTCTGATTTTTCAATAACTGAAAGGAGAAATTGATTCTGAAATGATTACTTAAAACTGATATATATGCTTGGTATCTCTTCATTTAGAAGGACTACTGTCCCAGAAACAAGAATTTATTTTGGTTTTATCAGACCTACTAATACCTTTGTATACCAGCATTAATTCTTTGCTTCCGCTGCACTATAAGATCCTAAGGCTGATTGGCTTTACCTGTGGTTTGTGTTTACAGCATAAATTAAAGGAACAGGCTGCCTTGTGCTTGTCCTTCTTGAATGATGTAAAAGTCATGTATCTATCCATCCATACCTGCGTGGACAGGTTGAGCGACCTGAGGAGGAATCCAAGCACACAGCCTGTAACCACGGCGATAACGGAGAGTGTCAGCAGCCCGTTCCTCTTGCAGTAGTCCTTCACATACTCCCTGATTTTCACAGACACCACACTCTCAAACCCTTTCTTTATGCTCTCCATCCTGATTCTGGTGCTGTTAGTACTCCAGGATGACTGTGGTGGTGTCCAGGTGTCTTTGTAGACAAGGTAGACGAGTGTGTATTCCACAAAGCCAGAGGCCCAGGGACAAGCTGACGAATCTGATCAGTTGTCAGTCCAGTCTCGCACTGAGGAGCTCACCCAGTCTGAGAAAGGAAGTGTCCCCTGTAAACCATTCACTAAAAGGATTAGCCACTCAGGACTTATGCTAACATAGGCTCCTCCACCGCAACACAGGCTTAAAGGATCTAAAGGCAAGACATCAGTACTGATTAACACCTCCATTCATAGGTCATTATGAGTTATTACTACCCGCCCCTGCATTATTCCATTCATGAAATAGGTGCTTGAACTTTTAACAGTGAATGTAGCTCCCCTAACTTGGGACAAACACCAACCATTACTGACCCACATGACATGTACACACTTATAATCTTTGTTTTTGGTTGCTGGCTTCCCCTTCTTAAATGGATTACACTAATTGAGCATTATTCCACGAATTCATTTTATTCAGGGGATGCCCATTGTTTTTAAAACAAAAAACAAAACAATAACAAAACAATTACTGAGGTGTAATTTGATTAAGAGAATAAATAATCTATGAATAATTAATGATTTAATCAGTGTAAAATTCAACTGAGTATAATGATATGTAAACTTGAACTTTGCAGTCTGTAGGGAAAAAAAGTCAGTTAAATTGTATGATCATGTTTAAACTAGGTGAGTGTAATGGTGCTAGCGTGCTGTTTGAACTGCCCTCTGTGAATGCAGGTGAAATGGAGGACACAGTCATCCTTAATCAGGACATAACCTAATAGTTGGCATGTAGGCATGTCGTTTATTCAGGTCTCAGGGCACCATCACCTTCTGAATAAACAACATCACACAAAAGGGAGTGCTGTTATACTGAATATCAGCACAGCTGTGAGTCAGTCACAGGCACAAGGTCGCAGGCTAAATGCTAAAGATAATCAATCAGCACATATGGAATACCTCTTGTCCGATCAAATCACTCAGACGGATCTAACTGTTGTATAATTGGTAAATAATCTCTGGCTGGCCTTGAGATACAGCCTCAACTGAGCTTGCATGCAGTCAACATGACTTTAAGTGATGCCAGGCCATTGACAAGAGTGTGTCCTACTTCTACTGCTTAAAGGACAAGACAAATGTCAAAGTTGCTACATAAATATGCTTGAAATTACAGAACATACAGAACACTTAAGTGCAGGAAGCAAAAATGCTTCAATTACATATAGTAAAGGCAGAGCTGTGTTTACAGTTGTTTATAGGCTAGTTATCTAGCAACTTGCCTGCTGATATGTTTTTTTGTCACCTACATACCTACATATTTCCCCAAAACAGCTAGTTATGTAAATATTCCAGATATAGTTGATTAGTTGGTTCGTTGACTTGATTCTGTTTACCTTTTGCACTTTATTGCACCACTGTTTAAAACCAATGGGAATTACAAGACACTGTCGGCTGTAGTTTATCTAGATGTTTTCATGCTGTGCTAATTCTGTAGCTTCCCTCGTCCTCTGACATCACAGCATTCGTGCCTGCCTGGGTGCAAATCCAAACTTGACTCTGTTCTGTCAGACAATGTCTGCCAACGTCACTCTTAACCAATCCAATAACCTTTAATCCTTGTTTTGAACAATGCAGATCAGGATGAACAAACAGCTCCTGGGACACACGCACACACACCACAGATACCACCAACACAAGAGGGCATACACACCACAAGAAGACATACTGATTGTTTAAATATATCAAAATCATATCCAGATCAAATATGGGGAAGCATTTCGACCAGATTTCAATAATCATCCTGGAAAGTCTAGGTCATACAGGAGAAATCCCTCCAGTGGTTGCAACATGGGTAACCTGTGATGCATGACTTCATTGGTTCAATTATTTAAACATGATTACTACAACAACCAGAGGCTGACCAGTTGCAGCCAGCAAATAATATTTACATCAGCATCCGACAAAACAGACTAAAGCTATCAATTCAATACAGCAGCACATTATGATATCAAAATACCAGCTGACATGTGACCAGCAAACCAACAGCCAGCAAACAGTGTGACCATCTTACAAGTAAACAGTATCTAAACAAGCATGTTACAAACAAACATTCCATTTGTTTCCTCATGGTGACATTATCTGTAAACAGTAATGTAATGGCTATGTTCACTGTTTTGCGGATGATATCCAAATCTATGTCTCATTCTGACCTGCTATCCAGGCCAGCTTACCAACTCTCCATAACTGTCCTGCTAAAATTAAAAACTGCATGTTGAACCTTCTGCAAGTGAACAATATAAAATCCAAGGTCATTATGTTTGGCCAAATTTCAAGTAGGGCAGCGATTATTGGTAATATTTGCGCCCAATCATGTTAAAACCAAATCACAAAACCATGGTGTCATTTTTCATTTCTTGTGCTCTTTGTTGTTAGAGGGTTGGTTGCTTGCTTTGATCACCTTAGAAATATAACCAAGGTTAAATCTTACATATCTCCTGCACCGATCTGAAGAAACTGGAGTGTGCTGTTATTTTGTCCGAGATCAGTGATGTAGTTCAAAACGCTGCTGTTTGGCTTGTAAGAGAATCAGAAAAATGTGATCACATCACCTTGATTTTAGTGTCTGTGCCCTGGTTGCTAGTTGTTTCTGGGATTGATTTTCAAAATTATTTTAATCATCCTTAAAGCCAGACACTGACTAGCTCCTTGCGCTACCTCCAGACACAGCCCGAGATGCTCTGACAAGGTGTTGCTTTCAGTCCCCAAGGTCATCCCCTTTTTATTTCTCCTATATTAAAGACACATCTTTAAAACTTTTATTGTATCATGTTTCTATTCCATTTGTTTTACTTTCTGTTTTATTTCACTTTAATTTTAACCTTTTAATCTCACTTTGTCATGCTTACTTTGTTTTTAATGGTATTTTGTGATATGTTTTTGTTTTTAATGATATTTTAATGATACTATTTGATCTGGATGTGAAGCACTTCATTACTTGTATTGAAAAGTTCTGTATTAAAGTTATTATTATTGTTAAAATCTAACAAACCAAATATTAGCATGCTAAGAAATCAGCGTATACTCAGTTTATAGGCAGATGTACGTTCATCATCAGTCCTGAATCTGACACACAATGTAACTGAAGAGGCTATTGTTTCAATATGATGGAGGTCTTCATTAAGTATGGACATTACAGCCTTTGGATTTGATCCAACGGTCGTGACAAATCATTAGTGGACCTGCCGTCATGTAACTATCCAAAGCCTTTAACAGTCCTTCGTCCCCAGTTTACATACAGTGCCTGCCTTAAACGGCTTCATTTACGTCAGTCAAATGAGAAACGCTAATCCATGCCCAGTTTGTTTTGTGGACTGGGTCAAAGCAATGCTGTTGGCTATTATTTTCTCATGACAGGCGTAATTTTTGTTCAGGTTGTTCTTCACAAACAGCTGTCTATACATACTCTATTTCCAGATACTAAAAAGGGAATTCATCCTTCTTGCATTTTTGCCACATTTATGTGTATCAGTGTTGTATCCAAGGCAAATTTCTCCACAGAAATGATACATTTTCTGAAACAGCTCCACTCAGACTCATTTTGATGGCCGATATCACAGAAAAGAAGACATGAGATAGTATTAATTTCACAGAAATACATCAACCAATGTGATCTAGGTGAGAATGACCTCACCCCGTGGTTGACAGACAACTCTTCCTGTAGGTCAGCAGAGGTTGTGTGTTTTATGGTGACATTAACAGTGACCTCTTTTGTCTTTCCTGGAAAAGAGGATTAGCTGAGTCCATACTCTTGCCCATGGATGTCGCCCAGCGTAATGCCCCTGTGATGTAAAGAACAGTTATGGCATCAATGGAGGTGTAATCTATTTCTATGTGCAGGTTTTTCTTGATCCATGTCTATTAATAACCAATGGAAAATGTGAAAATTAACAGCAATATGGGATATATTGTGGCTTATTTCAAAACGTGTAAATAGGAGTTGGCTGGATCTACACTGCAAGTTCAAATCAGATTTTTTCATCTATGCACCTGCTCAGATACGTGGCATAAATCAGATATTTCCACTATAATCTATGTTTAGAGCACGATGGAAATATTGGGTATACATTAGTGAGCCTGCAGTGTCAGTCCATCCCTTGCCATGCCATTCTATAGTTTTAACTAATCTCATCTCAGGTAAAAGTGATACACCAACACAGAGAAAGAGCCCAAACATGTCTCCTGACCTAATAACCTTTTTGTCTATCCAACCTGTCTCACAACACCCCACACAACAGGACGCAGCGTCTGTAAGACTTCCTGCATTCATCAGCCAGACAAATCACATGATCATGCTAAATTTAGTAGACGGTGAGGATGTGATCACAGATACTTGGAAACCCGGTGTGTTACCTCTGAAGCTTTTATTTTGAGCCTGTGTAACTTCTGCAGCCACTAAAATCTTGATGTCAAATGTAGAAAAAAGAGGAATGTGTCTTAGCAATGCCATACATTGGGCAAATAGGATCACCAATTTTTGATCTGATGCATTTATCACTGAATTTGAGCAAGCACATGATAAAATATAGTATCAACAAAAAATGGCCTTTATTTAGTATTAAACAATCAATCAGGTGAATATTCTCAAAATTAAAGCAGCAAAACATTTTAAATGTCTGTTACTCCATTTAATCTTTTTTTTTTTTTTTTTTTTTGGTAAATGAACACTCAGTGCTTTGCTGTTTCTACTATTACCTATAAATTACTGCACTGTAACTGTTAATTATCACTATAAATCATCAGCAGCTAAAAGTTTGTGCTTAAGCTTGAGTGAATCCTGTTCCTTAAAATAAATTTTACATCAACAACCAGACTTTCACACCACATATGGCAAGCATCCTGTGGGCACTGTGTCACCTCCTAGATTTCAAACGTCTGTTGTTTTGTAGGCTGTTAAAACTGGAAGCTAAAATTGGGAGGAGAGAGAGCAGAGAGATCTAAAAAGCTAATCCAGTGTAAAGCTCCCCTGTTGGCTGTGCACACTGACCAGGTCACCTTCAATCAGTCTGATTAATAAAAAATGACCAGCCACATGCAGATGCCACACTCTATCATTCAGAATAGACCTACATGTAAAAGCTTACTGAAACTTCTGCTCAGGGCCTACATGTTATGAGCTAAAACATTTGGAAAAGGAAAAAGAGACAAAAAGAAAATGAATGCAAATGCACAGCAGTGATTGAATGATGTTAATTTGCAGATTGTGATATTTGTGCAGAATCCTACACACTTGTTACAGAAAATGGTTTTAAAAGACTCTACACTCATTTCTCCTCTGTGGATGATTAGCTCTAGGTAGAGAATCAGCCCTCTAAGGACAGTGTAACTGAATGGGATATATTAATATATATATATACCATACACAGAAACGCAGCACAAATCATGTCATTACTCCAAACCCAAATCTGTGTGAAGCCTGACCTCTAATGGCGAACACTAGGGTGCCCGGCATGTGATGTCACCACCCACAGAGAACAACAGGTGGTGACATCACCAAAAGCCAACAACAGTGGTGGATATACCACAACAAAAAATGTCAGTGTCAATAACTTGTCATGTGCCCTTGAGCATCAATTACAGCTTGACAATGACGTCTCATGCTGTTCACAAGTCGACTTATTGTCTGCTGAGGCATGGCATCCCACTCTTCTTGAAGGGCGGCCCTCAGGACATTGAGGTTCTGGGGTACAGAGCTCCGAGCCTCTACACGGCGACTCAGCTGATCCCATAGGTTTTCTATGGGATTCAGGTCTGAGAAAGTGCAGGCCACTCCATTTGAGGTACCCCAGTCTCCAGCAGCCGTTCCCTAATGATACGACCTCGATGAGCTGGAGCATCAAACACCTGATGTGAATTTTTCCGTTAAACTCCTTGTTAGAAAACAGCAACTTGTGCAAAAAGTACTGAAACATTGAACAGTTGGACATGTGCATTCAAAAGTTTACAGAAGGTCACATTAAGTTCACCTGTAAAGGTTATAATGCATTTTAGGTTCATCCTGAAATTTCACCCGAAAGCCGAATATCCCTAACTTTTTGTGAGTAGTGTATATACCATTTATTTTGTTTGCATCACTTTGCATCAACAGCTGATGTTGCTCTAATGTGTAAAAAACACCTCATAATTCTGGAGCTGAGGGAATTCACTGTTAATATTGTATTATTAACAATTATTATTATTAATATTGTGGTGTTTGTGCACATGAACAAACCCACCCAGCGATGGAGCCTGGAGGACCTCAGGCTCCAATCTGTGATTTCATTGGTAGAAAAAGACGAGAGCGGCCCTGATGACAATTTGAGATGCACTTTGTGGAGTTGATTGTACAGCTGTATTGTAAATAGCAATGCACGGTAATCAACAGGCCATCCCTGATCAACAAGGTGTGATGGCTATTTGACAGTTTCATTTTCACAGTAATTTCTATTGTCTGATCCACACGAGATAGAATTAAACTTTTTTAATGAAAGAATATTGGACACAGCCCTGCGATGGACTGGCGACCTGTCCAGGGTGTTTCACTGCCTTCGCCCTGTGAGCGCTGGGATAGGCTCCAGCAACCCCCCGCGACCCTAGTGAGGATAAGCGGTTTAGAAGATGAATGAATGAATGAATATTGGACACAATTGTCACTTTTATTATGGTGTAAATAAGAATAGTGTGTCAGTGGCCCTGGTGCGCAATGCCCTTTAAGCACTCTAATCTGTCACGTGGGTAAAAAGGGACACAACTGACCATTGTAAAACATGTTCTTCACTCTACTCGTGCAAATATGAGTTTCAACACTATTTGTGACAGATGTTAGTCAGAGGCCTATGTTTGGTTGAGCAGTCGTCTGTGTCTCTTCCCCTTCAGCAGCTGCAGTCACTTCCTGCTCTAACAAGTCAGGGTCTATGCAGTCTGACTGAGGGAGGTTTTTGTACGGCTCTCTATCACTGTGTGAACACATAGCCAGCATGTGTACTGTGACAGTAGTAAACTGCTGCATCTTCAGCCTGGACTCCACTGATGGTCAAAGTGAAGTCAGTCCTGCTTCCACTGCCACTGAACCGAGCTGGTGTTCCTGATTCATGTTGATTCACAAATTTTATTAAGACCTTTGGGGTTTCTCCAGAGTTCTGTTGATACCAGTAAAGCCCCTCATTTCCATCAGAGTATCTGTAAACTGCTGTGTTGGCTTTACACGACAGGGTGACAGTGGATCCTGGAGTAGATTTCACCACTGGAGGCTGAGTCACAGTCACCTGACTGCTGGATCCTGCACACAAAAACAAAAGCTTCATTTATCAGCACAAATCAATGACAGAAAACACAGTCCAGCATGGCTGATATTTTGCTGAGTGAATCAACCTGTGAAGCAGCAGCAGGCCAGCGTCCAGATGAAGATGCTGAGGAGAGTCATGCTGCTTGTGCTTTGTGCTGTGTTGACTGACACATGTGAGTCCTGCAGTGTTGAACTCACAGGACTATAAACCTTCTCAGTTCACTGGAGGATCAGCTGACCATGCAAAGCCTCCTCTCTATGGAAATCATCTGTCTGCTCTCCACAGACTCAAGGCAATGTGGGACACAAAACCAGCAGGAAATACTGCCTGGATACACACCATCTATACACTTATTGGATTATAAAAATACATGTTTCAGGAATATTTGGAAATTACTATTTACTGCTCTGGATTAAAGTGGAGTACACCATAGTTTGTATGATATGCCTTTTAATCTGTGGTTGGTTTGCGTGGGCATATTTTTCAAATGTGATTATTATGATATATTCAAACTTTTTTAAAAATATATTTTTGCCATCAAGTAATTATCTTAGTCATTCTTAAAACTGATTAAAAAACTTTGATGAAAAAAGTTGTCATGGGGAAAACCTTCACTGTTACTTATCTGTAATTCATACAAAATTGAAGCAAATTGTATTAAATTTTCTTGCTTTATCACATCATTTCAAAAATTATCAATCGACATTTATGTGTGTATTATTAATTCTACAGTTTTGTTGTGGGAAAGCAGAGTTTTTAGTTGGACAGATTCTTGTTTCATGTGCAGGAGGTTTTTGTACGGCCTCTGAATGACTTTGTATCACTGTGGTACACTTTTGGTGGAGGAACCAAACTCATCGTTGACTGTAAGTACCTGATATTTCTAGAAAAATACTACATCATTGTTACAAATTGTGTATGAAAATGGAAAGAAAAAGATAATTTCACTTTTTGCTCGTTATAATTTACAATAGCTACATTAATACCTATTTTTTAGGATTTGTGTCTGCACTGTTTTCACTGAAATGTGAGATGAGAGTCAGAATAAAAATGTTTCCCAGGCCATTTAGAAAAACCTTCACAACAAAATCCTCCATCTTCAAATATACTTTATTTTTCATGGGGATTTTTAAATTTTTTTTTTTTTTTTTTCCAGCTACATATAGTTTTTATCAACTGAATTGAGACTTCTTAAGATTTCTTCTATGTCAATGTTAAAGCAATCTTTACAATAAATAAATAAATGAATAAATCTCATTAAACGTTATTTCAGTCCGTTAGAGCCTCTGATATATTATCACGTTTCATTAATTGTACATGTGGTGAGAAGGAAGTGAAAGAGACAGAAATGCAACTTTCAACTGCATTAATGTTACTTTTATATATTCAAACAAAATTACATCACTGTCATCATTTTTCAGAGCTGTATTTGAAGTATTTGTTTGCTTTCATAAAACCTTTATCACAGAATTATAACCATGAAAATAAAACAATGGATTATAATGAGTCTCTTTCTATGCATGTCCTTACATTCATTATTAGAAACAGCCATTTGATAGTTTCAGTATCATATCTACTCTTCCCCACCCTTCTTTGCTTCAACGACCAAGTCATTAATATACTGTAATTGTATACTGTTTGACAAATATAATTGTTTGAACTAATTTATGACACACTGCATGCAAACTTTTCAAATGCTATGAAACATCAAGGCAAAACTTGTTCAACATCTGCCTCTGGAGTCTAAGATGACTCAAACCTCACCAGTGCTTTCATGAGAAGTTTAGTTTTACAGGGGATGTTCCAGCTGCATGTTCAAAAGTGCCTCTCAGTGTGTTTCAGTATCATGTAGAGTCAGTGTGTGTTCATGCTTGATGACACTTGTGTGCCAGGGCCAGAGTGCTGTGTTCAGTGGACCAGTTCTCCACATCACAGTCTCTTCCCTCAGCCTCAACACCTGCAGCAGGCCATTTTCAATGTACACAAACTGAGGGAGGTTTTTGTACGACTCGAAATCACTGTGTGAAAAGGAGCACACTGTTTAGGTTGTGGTAACTCTGACAAAAATAAACTGCTGCATCTTCAGCCTGGACTCCACTGATGGTCAAAGTGAAGTCAGTCCTTCTTCCACTGCCACTGAACCGAGCTGGTGTTCCTGACATAAGTGTTTTCACATTATGTATTAAGAGCTTTGGAGTTTCTCCAGATTTCTGTTGATACCAGTGAAGCTCCTCTCTTCCATTATCATATGTGACAACTGCTGGATTGGTTTTACAGGACAGGGTGACAGTGGATCCTGGAGTAGATTTCACCACTGGAGGCTGAGTCACAGTCACCTGACTGCTGGATCCTGCAGACAAAAACAAAAGCTTCATTTATCAGTACAAATCAATGACAGAAAACACAGTCCAGCATGGCTGATATTTTGCTGAGTGAATCAACCTGTGAAGCAGCAGTAGGCCAGCATCCAGATGAAGATGCTCATGAGAGTCATGCTGCTTGTGCTGTGTTGAGTGACACATGTGAGTCCTGCAGTGTTCAACTCACACGACTATAAACCTTCTCAGTTCACTGGAGGATCAGCTGACCATGTAAAGCCTCCTCTCTATGGAAATCATCTGTCTGCTCTCCACAGACTCAAGGCAATGTGGGACACAAAATCAGCAGGGAATGCTGCTCGAATACACACTATCTACAAAGTTATTGGTTTATAAAATATGTTTGGCCGAAGTGTTTCTTGTTTCTTGTGCAACAGGTTTTTGTACGGCCTCTTAATGAGTTTGTTTCACTGTGGTTGACTTTTGGTGGAGCACCCAACCTCAATATTCACTGTAAGTACCTGAGATTTCTACTTTATACAACATAAACTACAACAATTTGACTGAATTTTATATCAGAATGTGAACAATAAAAATCCCCTGTCATTATACACACTTTAATTATATGTATTTACTGAAGGAGGGCTGGAAAGACACTTTGAATCAAAATCATAGAACAGTGTCAGAGAAATCAGTATTCATCAGACAATTTTGAATGATAAAGATAAACCTCTGCCAAAGAAAGATCAGTATGTTATTTCATATGTTAATTTATTTTTTATTTAGGTTTAGATAATATTGAGAATTAATATTTTAAAACCTTTTTGAAGTTATATATATTACATAATGAAATTCAGCATACACTGCAAAAAGTCAAAATCTTACCAGGATTATTTGTCTTATTTCAAGTAAAAATGTCTTATTTCTAGTCAAAATATCTCATTACACTTAAAATAAGACATGATCAGCTCAGAAATTGTTGTTTCAAGTAGATTTTCACTTGAAACAAGTGAAAATTGTCTAAAGACAAGTTATTTCTGAGCTGATCATGTCTTATTTTAAGTGTAATGAGATATTTTGACTAGAAATAAGACATTTTTACTTGAAATAAGACAAATAATCTTGGTAAGATTTTGACTTTTTGCAGTGTAGGGTTTAACGTTTGTTCATGGTTAATTTGTTTTACATGGTTTACATGGCAGATGTGAGTGATGTGTGTCAGATATTATAAATCAGGTGGTTAGATGTCAATAACAGCACAGACTTTGCTCTGTGGAAGGTCTTCAACTGGCTTAGGAGGCACAGCAGCCATTCAACACACCTGTGTGTGTGTGTGTGTGTGTGTGTGTGTGTTTCAGTCAGTTAATAGTTACATGTGTTGATATCAATACAGCTAGAGAGAGAAAAGGATTTGGTTTGCATTATGGCAGGTTAAACTGTGTGATCTGTCCTGTCACATATGCAGCTGTGTGTTGCCCAGTAGAAGTGACTCTCCTCCTTGTGTCTGTCTGCTCTCCCCTCCAGCTGGCCCCATGGTCAGACCTTCAGTCTCTGCTCCTCCCCTCCTCTGAGCAGACCTCCGGGGGCTCGGCCACGCTGGCCTGCCTGCTGACCGGCTACTCTCCTCAGAGAGCCGTGGTGAGCTGGGAGGTGGACAGCACAGAGGTGACAGAGGGGGTCCTGACCAGCTCGGAGGAGGAGAAGAGCAGACGCTACAGCAGCAGCAGCACCCTGACTCTGAGCCGGGACCGCTGGCTGCTGGGAGAGCTGTACTCCTGCAAGGTTGCCCATCATCAGCACACCCAGAGCCAGTCCCTCAACAGGAACCAGTGTAAGGGCTAAAGTGGCTGGATGAAGCCCGGAGCAGGAGGAAGGACACGCCTGCTGCTGAATGTCAGAGTCACTTCAAGCTTTGTGTGATGGAGAACACGACTGTATAGTGTTGGACAGCAACAGCTTGGAGAGGAGTGTGTGTAGCAGCTAGATGTGAATGTGCTTGATAACTGTCATGTTGATGATTGATGCTTTGCAAATAAAGCTTGCTCTGAAATCACATGATGAATCAGTCATTACATGTATGGACAATTCATTAATTGTATGGCTTTAGATGAAAGGCAGCATCTCCCCTCTGTGGAAAATTATCACCTTGATATATAAATGATCATCATCATCTCAGTTTCAGTTCTGTTTTCAAGAGGGAATGAAAGTTGTGGTGCCATAAAATATACAGGGTGAAAGGAGAATTCACATTGCAAGTCTCATCATAATGCATCTTTGTTTTTGTTTTATTTGTTTTTTTGTTTGTTTGTTGCTGTTTTTTTGTTCTAAGTTTTTTTTTTTTTTTAATGGGTCATCCTCTTAAAATGAAAGAGAAGAGACAATTATGTCTCAATGTGAGATGTCACTGAGCAAAATTCAATAGCTTCTTTGCTTTAAAAGAACGACATCCAATAAAAAATAATGACTTTTTGAATATTTACACCAGTTTTTCTCAGTCATTTTGAAAGAATCTTACAAATTTGTGGTAATATACTGGTGATGCTTGTTGAGGTTGCAGGTCAGACTCAGCTCTGTGTTCAGTGGTCTGTGACAGAGTCTCTTCCCCTTCAGCAGCTGCAGTCAGTTCCTGCTCTAACAAGTCAGTGTCTATGCAGTTTGACTGAGGGAGGTTTTTGTACAGCTCTCTATCACTGTGTGAACACATTGCCACTGTGGTGACTCCGACAGTAGTAAACTGCTGCATCTTCAGCCTGGGCTCCACTGATGGTCAAAGTGAAGTCAGTCCTGCTTCCACTGCCACTGAACCGAGCTGGTGTTCCTGAGTGACGTGTTTTCACATATTTTATTAAGAGCTTAGGAGTTTCTCCAGATTTCTGCTGATACCAGTAAAGCCCCTCATCTCCATCATCATATGTGACAACTGCTGTGTTGGTTTTACAGGACAGAGTGACAGTGGATCCTGGAGTAAATGTCACCACTGGAGGCTGAGTCACAGTCACCTGACTGCTGGATCCTGCAGACAAAAACAAAAGCTTCATTTATCAGCACAAATCAATGACAGAAAACACAGTCCAGCATGGCTGATATTTTGCTGAGTGAATCAACCTGTGAAGCAGCAGCAGGCCAGCGTCCAGATGAAGATGCTGATGAGAGTCATGCTGCTTGTGCTTTGTGCTGTGTTGACTGACACATGTGAGTCCTGCAGTGTTGAACTCACAGGACTATAAACGTTCTCAGTTCACTGGAGGATCAGCTGACCATGCAAAGCCTCCTCTCTATGGAAATCATCTGTCTGCTCTCCACAGACTGAAGGCAATATGGGACACAAAATCAGCAAGAAATACTGCTTGGATACACACCATCTATACACTTATTGGATTATAAAAAATACTTTTTTTCAGAAATATTTGGAAATCAGTATTCACTGCTGTGGATTAAAGTGGTGTGCACTGTGGTTTGTATGATATGCCTTGCAATCTGTGGTTTGTTTCCATGGGCATACTGTTTAAACATGATTATTATAGTATTGGAATAGATGATTAATTTCAAACCTTTTTATATAAATTATGGCATCAAGTAATTAACTTACTTATTGTTATAACTGATTAAAAACTGTGATTAAAAAATTGTCTTTGGGGAAAACCTTCACTGTAATTTCTCTGTAATTCCTTCAAAATTGAAGCTAAATGTATTCAATTTTCTTGCTTTATCACATCATTTCAAAAAGCATCAATAAGCATTTATATATCAGTTATTGATTTTGTAG
Source organism: Myripristis murdjan (assembly GCF_902150065.1). NCBI lineage: Eukaryota > Metazoa > Chordata > Actinopteri > Holocentriformes > Holocentridae > Myripristis > Myripristis murdjan. The sequence goes on from NC_044001.1 coordinate 11,228,740, forward strand.
TTTTGTTGTGGGAAAGCAGAGTTTTTAGTTGGACAGAGTCTTGTTTCATGTGCAGGAGGTTTTTGTACGGCCTCTTAATGACTTTGTATCACTGTGGTACACTTTTGGTGGAGGAACCAAACTCATCGTTGACTGTAAGTACCTGATATTTCTACAGATATACTACATTGTTTTTTTGTTGTTGTTTTTTTTATTTTTTCTTTCTGCTCGTTGTCATTTGTAATAGTTACGTCGTTACCTATTTTTTGAATATTTGCGCGTGTGCTGTTTTCACTGAAATGTGAGGTCAGACTCAGAAAAAATGTCTTTATGTCCATTTAGACAAACTTACACGTTCTAAAAAAAAATAATGGTCCATTTTCAAATACACTATATTTATCATGGGGATTGTTTCTAAGTATTTCCAGGGAATTACAGTTTTTGGTTCAATTGAGGGTTCTTCAGTTTTCTTCAGTGAATATATTAAAGCAAACTTTACAATTCATAGTTTTATGGATGTCTTTCAAATTGATAAATTCCATTAAACGTTATTTCAGTCTGTTAGAGCCTCTGATATATTGTCACGTTTCATTAATTGTACATGTGGTGAGAAGGAAGTGAAAGAGACACAGATGAAACTTTTAACTGCATTAACCGATAATTTTTTCACTTCTTTTATTTGCGGGGAAGAGTTATGGATTGGCAGATGTTTTCAAACAAATGGCTTTATAATATTAATAATAATCATCAGCTTATTCCCTTGATTGTGTCTATATTTTCCCACAGTTAATGCAGGGATCAGTTAATGGAGTGGCAGACTTAAAACAGATGTGTTGATGGCAATGATATGGATGCTGCTATTGATGATGTGATGATGATGATGATGATGATGATGATGATGATGATGACGGTCATTGTACTGTATTGTTTTTTATGTTTTTACTGTGAAGCACTCTGTGTATCCGTACTGTGAAGGGCACTATACAAATAAAATTTTACTTACTTACTTACTTATGTCATTATTAGTGTTTATCACTGATGAATTTACTTGATTATATTTACACTTAAATCCTTTCATTGTTTCTCTAAATGCAGTTACCGTGAGTGAAACTGTAAAACAAACTGCAATGTTTTAATTTCCAAAATGATGAGCAGCTGTACCATTTGTTGTTTCCGTGCCCTCCGTCTCATTTGGGTGCCACTGGTCTCTCCCTCTCCTCTCCACCTCTCCTCCAGTGGGTGTGGTGCAGCCCAGCCTGACCATCCTCCCCCCCCCCCAGAGGGGAGCTGCAGCAGGGCAAAGCCACACTGCTGTGTCTGGCCAACGGGGGCTCCCCCTCAGCCTGGAGGCTGGGCTGGAAGGTGGGGGGCTGCAGCAGCTCCTCGGGGGTGTCAAACAGCCTGGAGGTCCTGGGGAGGGACGGCCACTACAGCTGGAGCAGCACCCTGAGCCTCTCTGCAGACCAGTGGAGGAAGGCGGGCTCCGTGAGCTGTGAGGCCAGTCTGGATGGCCAGAGCCCTGTCACTCAAACCCTGGACCCTGACCGCTGCTCCCAGTAGAGCTTCAGCAACGCTTCTCATCTAAATGCTGCTTCTTTGCTTCAACTGACTTCACTCAGCTTCAGTGTGTGAATGTCAATTTTTTTTACATTCAAACAAAAATACATCAATGTCATAATTATTCACAGCTGTAATTGAAGTATTTGTTTGCTTTCATAAAACATTTGTCACAGAATTATATCCATGAAAATAAAAAAGTGGATTATAGTGAGTCTGAGTCTGTGTGTGTCCTTATAATACATTCATAATTAGAAACAGCCATTTGATAGTTTCAGTGTCATATCTACTCTTCCCCACCCTTCTTTGCTTCAACGACCAGTCATTAATATAATATAACTGCATACTGTCTGACGAATATAATTGTTTGAACTAATTTATGGCACTTTGCATGGAAACTTTTGAAATGCTATGAAACATCAACACAAATCTTCAACATCTGCTTCCAGATTCTAAGATGAGTCAAACCTCCCCAGTGCTTTCATGAGAAGTTTAGTTTTACAGGGGATGGTCAAGCTGCATGTTCAAAAGTGTCTCTCAGTGTGTTTCAGTATCATGTAGAGTCAGTGTGTGTTCATGCTTGATGACACCTGTGTGCCAGGGCCAGAGTGCTGTGTTCAGTGGACCAGCTCTCCACATCACAGTCTCTTCGCTCAGCCTCAGCACCTGCAGCAGGCTGTTTTCAATGCACACAAACTGAGAGACCTACAGTGAGAATTTAAACTCTGCTGAGCACTGATGCATCAAAGTCATGCAAAATCCATCGGAAGAAAGCAAACACACCTGCTTTTGTGAAACAGAAAAGGGAGAAGAGGTGTGGTGGAGTGAGAGCTCATCCCTCCCTGGAATTTGTTGATCTTTTAAATATCCCATATTCAAAATTTCCCATGCTGTTCTACTTTTTATCTTTTATCTTTTTTATCTTTTTTCTTGTTCTCCATTCTTGTCCATGTTACTGTATGCCCATAACCTGATTCAGTACGCCCCCTGCTGGCCATCCCCCAAGCTTGTTCATGGGGCTTCTTGTTTCAATCCACATTTGTGACAATGATTTGGCCTCACATCAACAAAGGGAAATATGAGTCAAATATGTGATGTGATGTAAGAGACATTTTGACTTCTTCTGACATCATAAGAGTGAAATAATGGACTCAAGGCCATCTTCCCATTTTTCTTTTTTTTTGTGTGTGTGGGGCTAAACTCACCATAAATAATTCATTATTAATTATTGAAAATGATTAGAAATGTGTGTTGTGGTGTAACTGGGCTGACCCTCGGCCACAGGTGGACCAGCCGCTCCAGATGGCCAGTTGTCCTCTGAGCTGCGTCTTTAGCTTCTCTCCCTGCAGACAGACCAGGGCGGCTCAGCCTGAGGCCAAGCAGCAAACCTCTCCACACAGCCTCAGCTCATCAACTTACATCAACTGGATGGACATGAAGGAAACAAAGTGTCTTTATCAAAGTAGAGGCTCAGCCTGAGGCCAGGAAACAATTTTACACACCTCATCACAAGGCCTCAGTTGATAATGTTGCATTAACTTTGACAACAAACTGTTCTATTTAGAGAATTTTTTTTTTTTTTTACTAATGCTGTAATTTGTTCATTTGTTCATTTTAAAGGCACATTAATCACCCACTTTAGGTTAATATCAAGTGCAATTGATTGTGTGTCTTTGAAAATTAATATTCTGTGTTGGTTTATATTGGGTTATATTTTCCAATTAATTTTCCAATGCCTGTGTACTATGTGCATCTATGTGCAACCCTTGATTAAACTCAGCAGCTGAATTTTGCATTGTGTCAACATATTTAGTTTATATACTGGTGATGCTTGTTGGCTTCAGGTCAAACCCGCAGGTCAGACTCAGCTCTGTGTTCAGTGGTCTGTGTCAGAGTCTCTTCCTCTTCAGCAGCTGCAGTCACTTCCTGCTCTAACAAGTCAGTGTCTATGCAGTCTGACTGAGGGAGGTTTTAGTACGGCTCTCTATCACTGTGTGAACACCAGTTGTGCCCCCTCCACTGAAGTGATAACTCTGACAATAATAAACTGCTGCATCTTCAGCCTGGACTCCACTGATGGTCAAAGTGAAGTCAGTCCCGTTTCCACTGCCACTGAACCGAGCTGGTTTTCCTGACACAAGTGTTTTCACATGTTTTATTAGGAGCTTTGGAGCCTCTCCAGTTTTCTGTTGATACCAGGAAAGTGCCTCATCTCCATCATCATCTGTGTAAACTGCTGTTTCGGTTTTACAGGACAGAGTGACAGTGGATCCTGGAGTAGATTTCACCACTGGAGGCTGAGTCACAGTCACCTGACTGCTGGATCCTGCACACAAAAATAAAAGCTTCATTTATCAGCACAAATCAGTGACAGAAAACACAGTCCAGCATGGCTGATAGTTTGCTGAGTGAATCAACCTGTGAAGCAGCAGCAGGCCAGCGTCCAGATGAAGATGAGAGTCATGCTGCTTGTGCTTTGTGCTGTGTTGACTGACACATGTGAGTCCTGCAGTGTTCAACTCACACGACTATAAACCTTCTCAGTTCACTGGAGGATCAGCTGACCATGCAAAGCCTCCTCTCTATGGAAATCATCTGTCTGCTCTCCAGATACTGAAGGCAATGTGGGACACAAAATAAGCAGGAAATACTGCTTGAATACACATTATCTATACACATATTGGTTCATAAAATATGTTTGACCGAAGTGTTTCTTGTTTCTTGTGCAACAGGTTTTTGTACGGCCTCTTAATGAGTTTGTTTCACTGTGGTGGACTTTTGGTGGAGGAACCAAACTCAATATTCACTGTAAGTATCTGAGATTTCTACTTTATACAACATAAACTACAACCGTTTCACTGAATTTTATATCAGAATGTGAACAATAAAAATCCCCTGTCATTATGTATACTTTGAATCAAAATCATAGAACAGTGTCAGAGAAATCAATATCCATCAGACAATTTTGAATGATAAAGATAAACCTCTGCCAAAGAAAGATCAGTTTGTGATTTCATATGTGAATTTATTTTTTATTTAGGTTTAGATAATATTGAGAATTAATATTTTAAAAATCTTTTTGAAGATATACCGTATATCTTACATAATGAAATTCAGCGTAGGGTTTAACATTTGTTCATGGTTCATTTGTTTTACATGAAATGAAGAGGAAGTGAAAAAGAGAGAGATATAACTTTTAACTGAATTAACCCCTAAACTGTCCACTTCTTACATTTTTGACCATACAGTCACTGCAGATGTGAGTGATGTGTGTCAGATATTATAAATCAGGTGGTTAGATGTCAATAAAAGCACAGACTTTGCTCTGTGGAAGGTCTTCAACTGGCCTAGGAGGCACAGCAGTCATTCAACACGTCTGTGTGTGTGTGTGTGTGTGTGTGTGTGTGTGTGTACAGCTAGAGAGAGAAAAGGATTTGGTTTGCAGTACTGCAGGTCAAAATGTGTGATCTGTCCTGTCACATATGCAGCTGTGTGTTGCCCAGTAGAAGTGACTCTCCTCCTTGTGTCTGTCTGCTCTCCCCTCCAGCTGGCCCCATGGTCAGACCCTCAGTCACTCTGCTCCCCCCCTCCTCTGAGCAGACCTCCAGGGGCTCGGCCACGCTGGCCTGCCTGCTGACCGGCTACTCTCCTCAGGGAGCCGTGGTGAGCTGGGAGGTGGACGGCACAGAGGTGACAGAGGGGGTCCTGACCAGCTCGGAGGAGGAGAAGAGCGGACGCTACAGCAGCAGCAGCACCCTGACCCTGAGCCGGGACCGCTGGCTGCAGGGAGAGCTGTACTCCTGCAAGGTCGCCCATCACCAGCACACCCAGAGCCAGTCCCTCCACAGGAGCCAGTGTGAGGGCTAAAGTGGCTGGATGAAGCCCGGAGCAGGAGGAAGGTCACGCCTGCTGCTCTCATCAAAATCTGTTTGAATGTCAGAGTCACTTCAAGCTTTGTGTGATGGAGAACACGACTGTATAGTGTTGGACAGCAGCAGCTTGGAGAGGAGTGTGTGTAGCAGCTAGACGTGAATGTGCTTGATAACTGTCATGATGATGATTGATGCTTTGCAAATAAAACTTGCTCTGAAAATCACATGATGAATCAGTACATTACAAAAATGTCCATACATTACATGTATGGACATTTTTAAATAATTAAATAATTGTATAGCTTTAGATGAAAAGTTGCATCTCCCCGCTGTGGAAAATGATCATCTTGGTATATAAATGATCATGCAAATCTCAGTTTCACTTCTGTTTTCAAGAGGGAATGACAGTTGTGGTGCCATAAAAGATACAGGGTGAAAGGAGAATTCACACTGCAAGTCTCATCATAATGCATCTTTGTTTTTGTTTTATTTGTTTTTTTGTTTGTTTGTTGCTGTTTTTTTGTTCTAAGTTTTTTTTTTTTTTTAATGGGTCATCCTCTTAAAATGAAAGAGAAGAGATATTTATTTCTCAATGTGAGATGTCAATGAGCAAAATTCAATAGCTTGTTTGCTTTAAAAGAACAACATCCAGTAAAAAATAATGACTTTTATAATATTTACACCAGTTTTTCTCAGTCATTTTGAAAGGATCTTACACATTTTTGGTAATATACTGGTGACCCTTGTTGAGGCTGCAGGTCAGGCTCAGCTCTGTGTTCAGTGGTCTGTGTCAGAGTCTCTTCCCCTTCAGCAGCTGCAGTCACTTCCTGCTCTAACAAGTCAGTGTCTATGCAGTCTGACTGAGGGAGGTTTTTGTACGGCTCTCTATCACTGTGTGAACAGAACATTATCATCGTTCCCGTGGCGACTCTTACAGTGATAAACTGCTGCATCTTCAGTCTGAACTCCACTGATGGTCAAAGTGAAGTCAGTCCCACTTCCACTGCCACTGAAACGAGCTGGTGTTCCTGAGTGACGTGTTTTCACCCATTTTATTAAGAGCTTTGGGGTTTCTCCAGATTTCTGCTGATACCAGTAAAGCCCCTCATCTCCATCATCATATGTGAGAACTGCTGGGTTGGTTTTACAGGACAGAGTGACAGTGGATCCTGGAGTAAATGTCACCACTGGAGGCTGAGTCACAGTCACCTGACTGCTGGATCCTGCAGACAAAAACAAAAGCTTCATTTATCAGCACAAATCAATGACAGAAAACACAGTCCAGCATGGCTGATATTTTGCTGAGTGAATCAACCTGTGAAGCAGCAGCAGGCCAGCGTCCAGATGAAGATGCTGATGAGAGTCATGCTGCTTGTGCTGTGTTGACTGACACATGTGAGTCCTGCAGTGTTCAACTCATAGGACTATAAACCTTCTCAGTTCACTGGAGGATCAGCTGACCATGCAAAGCCTCCTCTCTATGGAAATCATCTGTCTGCTCTCCACAGACTGAAGGCAATGAGGAATACAAAATCAGCAGGAGATACTGCTTGGATACACAATATCTATACACTTATTGGATTATAAAAATACTTGTTTCAGAAATATTTGGAAATTAGTATTAACTGCTGTGGATTAAAGTGATGTGCACTGTGGTTTGTATGATATGCCTTTTAATCTGTGGTTTGTTTCCATGGGCATATTTTTCAAACGTGATTATTATAGTGTTGGAATAGATGATTAATTTCAAACCTTTTCATATATATTATGGTATCAAGTAATCAACTTACTTATTGCTATAACAGATTAAAAAATTTGTGAAAAAAAATGTTTTTGGGGAAAACCTTCACTGTAATTTCTCTGTAATTCATTCAAAATTGAAACTAAATGTATTAAATTTTCTTGCTTTATCACATCTTTTCAAAAAGCATCAATCACCATTTATGTATCAGTTATTGATTTTACAGTTTTGTTGTGGGAAAACAGAGTTTTTAGTTGGACAGATTCTTGTTTCATGTGCAGGAGGTTTTTGTACAGCCTCTTAATGAGTTTGTATCACTGTGGTTGACTTTTGGTGGAGGAACCAAACTCATTGTTGACTGTAAGTACCTGATATTTCTACAAATATACTACATTGTTGTTGTTTGTTTGTTTGTTTGTTTTTAATTTATGAAAATGGAAAGAAAAAGATTATTTCACTTTTGCTCGTTATCATTTACAATAGTTACGTCATTACCTATTTTTTTTTTTTTTTGAGTATTTGCGTATGTGCTGTTTTCACTGAAATGTGAGGTCAGAGTCAGAAAAAATGTCTTCATGTCCATTTAGACAAACTTAAACGTTCAAAAAAAAAAAAAGATAATGGTCCATTTTCAAATACACTGTATTTATCATGGGGATTGTTTCTAAATATTTCCAGGGAATTACAGTTTTTGGTTCAATTGAGGTTTCTTCAGTTTTCTTCAGTGACTATATTAAAGCAATCTTTACAATTCCATTAAATTCCATTAAACGTTATTTCAGTCAATTAGAGCCTCTGATATATTGTCACGTTTCATTAATTGTACATGTGGTGAGAAGGAAGTGAAAGAGACACAAATGTAACTTTTAACTGCCTTAACCAATAATTCTTTCACTTCTTGTATTTGCGGGGAAGAGTTATGGATTGGCAGATGTTTTCAAACAAATGGCTTTATAATATTAATAATAATCATCAGCTTATTCCCTTGATTGTGTCTACATTTTCCCACAGTTAATGCAAGGATCAGTTAATGGAGTGGCAGACTTAAAACAGATGTGTTGATGGCAATGATATGGATGCTGCTATTGATGATGTGATGATGATGATGACGGTCATCGTACTGTATTGTTTTATATGTTTTTACTGTGGTGTGCCACTGGTCTCTCCCTCTCCTCTCCACCTCTCCTCTCTCTGTCTCTCCTCCAGTGGGTGTGGTGCGGCCCAGCCTGACCGTCCTCCCCCCCTCCAGAGGGGAGCTGCAGCAGGGCAAAGCCACACTGCTGTGTCTGGCCAACGGGGGCTCCCCCTCAGCCTGGAGGCTGGGCTGGAAGGTGGGGGGCAGCAGCAGCTCCTCAGGGGTGTCAAACAGCCTGGAGGTCCTTGGGAGGGACGGCTACTACAGCTGGAGCAGCACCCTGAGCCTCTCTGCAGACCAGTGGAGGATGGCGGGCTCCGTGAGCTGTGAGGCCAGTCTGGATGGCCAGAGCCCTGTCACTCAAACCCTGGACCCTGACCGCTGCTCCCAGTAGAGCTTCAGCAACGCTTCTTATCCAAATGCTGCTTCTTTGCTTCAACTGACTTCACTCTGCTTCAGTGTCTGAATGTCACTTTGTTACATTCAAACAAAAATACATCTATGTCATCATTTTTCAGAGCTGTAATTGAAGTATTTGTTTGCTTTCGTAAAACATTTGTCACAGAATTATAACCATGAAAATAAAAGAGTGGATTATAGTGAGTCTGAGTCTGTGTGTGTCCTTATAATACATTCATAATTAGAAACAGCCATTTGATAGTTTCAGTGTCATATCGACTCTTCCCCACCCTTCTTTGCTTCAACGACAAAGTCATTAATATAATATAACTGCATACTGTTTGACAAATATAATTGTTTGAACTAATTTATGGCACTTTGCATGGAAACTTTTCAAATGCTATGAAACATCAACACAAATCTTCTTCAACATCTGCTTCCAGATTCTAAGATGAGTCAAACCTCACCAGTGTTTTCATGAGAAGTTTAGTTTTACAGGGGATGTTCCAGCTGCATGTTCAAAAGTGTCTCTCAGTGTGTTTCAGTATCATGTAGAGTCAGTGTGTATTCATGCTTGATGACACTTGTGTTCCAGGGCCAGAGTGCTGTGTTCAGTGGACCAGTTACCGACATCACAGTCTCTTCTCTCAGCCTCAACATCTGCAACAGGCCATTTTCAATGCACACAAACTGAGAGACCTACAGTGAGCATTTAAACTCTGCTGAGCACTGATGCATCAAAGTCATGCAAAATCCATCGGAAGAAAGCAAACACACCTGCTTTTGTGAAACAGAAAAGGAAGAAGAGGTGTGGTGGAATGAAAGCTCATCCCTCCCTGGAATTTGTTGATCTGTTAAATATCCCATGTTAAAAATTTCCTTTGTTGTTCTATTATCTCCTCTTTTCTTTTTTTCTTGTTCTTCATTCTTGTCCATGTTACTGTATGCCCATAACCTGATTCAGTGCACCCCCTGCTGGCCATACTCCAAGCTTGTTCATGGGGCTTCATGATTCAATCCACATTTGTGACAATGATTTGACCTCGCATCAACAAAGAGAACTATGAGTCAAATATCTGATGTGATGTAAGAGACATTTTGACTTCTTCTGACATCATAAGAGTGAAATAATGGACTCAAGGCCATCTTCCCATTTTTCTTTCTTTTTTTTTTTTTTTTTTTTTTTTTTTTTTTTTTTGTGGGGCTAAACTCACCATAAAAAATCAGATGGAATTCATTAGTAATTATTGAAAAGTTCTGGTGTAACTGGGCTGACCCTCGGCCACAGGTGGACCAGCCGCTCCAGATGGCCAGTTGTCCTCTGAGCTGCGTCTTTAGCTTCTCTCCCTGCAGACAGACCAGGGCGGCTCAGCCTGAGGCCAAGCAGCAAACCTCTCCACACAGCCTCAGCTCATCAACTTACATCACCTGGATGGACATGAAGGAAACAAAGTGTGTTTATCAAAGTAGAGGCTCAGCCTGAGGCCAGGAAACAATTTTATACACCTCATCACAAGGCCTCAGTTGATAATTTTGCATTAACATTTTAAATTACATTAACCTTTTCTTGCAATTTTTATGCATCTCCTGTTTCCATATTAATTTTCACTTGATCTTTATTTTATTATTAGTTTACATTTCCTTGCCTGGTGTATAATGCACATAGCCCAGACACTGTAACATTAAAGTTTGTCATTCAGCAGAACTCTCACAAATCCAAGCTGAGTCCTCTAAATTATAAGTTGAGTTCATCCTTGGATTTGATCTCTATCAAAACTTTGACAACAATGTGTTCTATTTATAGATTTTTATTATTATTATTATTATTATTATTATTATTATTACTATTATTTTTTTTTTTTTTTTTTTTTTTTTTTTTACTAATGCTGTAATTTGTTCATTTGTTCATTTTAAAGGCACATTAATCACCCACTATCAAGTGCAATTGATTGTGTATCTGTGAAAATTAATATTCTGTGTTGGGTTATATTTTCCAATGAATTTTCCAATGCCTGTGTACTATGTGCATCCGTGTGTTTTCCAGTTGAAGTAAATCTATTTGTGTCTCTCATAATGATGTAAATCAGAAGATAATACTCTATTCAATTTGTTATGAAGCTTTAACCCTTGATTAAACTCAACAGCTGAATTTTGTATTGTGTCAACATATTTAGTTTATATACTGGTGATGCCTGTTGGCTGCAGGTCCAACCCGCAGGTCAGACTCAGCTCTGTGTTCAGTGGTCTGTGTCAGAGTCTCTTCCCCTTCAGCAGCTGCAGTCACTTCCTGCTCTAACAAGTCAGAGTCTATGCAGTCTGACTGAGGGAGGTTTTTGTACAGCTCTCTATCACTGTGTGAACACCAATTGTGCCCCCTCCACTAAAGTGATAACTCTGACAGTAGTAAACTGCTGCATCTTCAGCCTGGACTCCACTGATGGTCAAAGTGAAGTCAGTCCTGCTTCCACTGCCACTGAACCGAGCTGGTGTTCCTGACAAACGTTGATTCACATGTTTTATCAGGAGCTTTGGAGCCTCTCCAGTTTTCTGCTGATACCAGTAAAGTGCCTCATCTCCATCATCATCTGTGTAAACGGCTTTGTCGGTTTTGCAGGACAGGGTGACAGTGGATCCTGGAGTAAATGTCACCACTGGAGGCTGAGTCACAGTCACCTGACTGCTGGATCCTGCAGACAAAAAACAAAAGCTTCATTTATCAACACAAATCAATGACAGAAAACACAGTCCAGCATGGCTGATAGTTTGCTGAGCGAATAAACCTGTGAAGCAGCAGCAGGCCAGCGTCCAGATGAAGATGCTGAGGAGAGTCATGCTGCTTGTGCTTTGTGCTGTGTTGACTGACACATGTGAGTCCTGCAGTGTTGAACCCACAGGACTATAAACCTTCTCAGTTCACTGGAGGATCAGCTGACCATGCAAAGCCTCCTCTCTATGGAAATCATCTGTCTGCTCTCCACAGACTGAAGGCAATGTGGGACACAAAATCAGCAGAAAATAATGCTTGGATACACACCATCTATATACTTATTGGATTATAAAAATACTTGTTTCAGGAATATTTGGAAATTAATATTTACTGCTGTGGATTAAAGTGGAGTGCACTGTGGTTTGTATGATATGGCTTTTAATCTGTGGTTGGTTTACATGAATATCTTTGTCACATATGATTATCATGATTTTGAAAACGATAACTATTGTCAAACTTTTTTAAAGTTTTTTTTCTTTCTATTAACTCATTTATTGTTACAACTGATTAAAAACTGTGACAAAAATGTTAGAGAAAGCATTCAGTCTTATTTCTCTATAATACATAAAAAATTAAAGTGAAATGAATTTAATTTCCTGGTTTCATCACATAATTTCAAACAGCATCCAGCAACGTTCATGTGTCTATTACTCATTTTGCAGTTTTGTTGTGGCAAAACAGAGTTTTTAGTTGGACAGATTCTTGTTTCATGTGCAGGAGGTTTTTGTACGGCCTCTTAATGAGTTTGCATCACTGTGCTGAATTCTGGTAGACACACTGAAGCTCATCACTGACAGTAAGTACCCGATTTTTGTACAAATATAAAACATTGTTTTTTAACAACTTGTGTGTCAAATTTTTTTTTTTTACTTTTTACTCTTTATCATTCATAATTGTCACATTATTAGCTTTTTTGGTGTGGTGTTTGCACTTTTAAAACTGAAATGTGAGAAAAGTATCAGAGAAGAAAAAACAGACCTTCAGACTCCATTCATTTGTTCAATTAATACTTTTATGGATGCCTTTAAAAATGATAATTCTGATTGAACATTATTTCAGTCTGTTAAAGCCTCTGATATATTGTCACGTTTCATTAATTGTACATGTGGTGAGAAGGAAGTGAAAGAGACAGAAATTAAAATTTTATCTGCATTAACCGATAATTCTTTCACTTCTTGTGTTTGCAGGGAAGAGTTTTGGACTGGCAGATGTTTTCAAATAAATGGCTTTATATCATTAATAATAACCAGCAATTAATTCACTTAATTGTGTGTGTTTTTTCAAACAGATTTGAACAGGCCCTAAATAATCATGATCAACTAATTTACTTGACTGTGTTTACATGTTCCCTCAGTTACTGCAGGGATGAGTACAGGGATTATGAGATTTAAAACTGATGTGTCGATATCACTATATCATTATTACACTAGAGCTGTAGCAGCACCCTGAGCCACCCTGCAGACCAGTGGAGGAAGGCGGGCTCCGTGAGCTGTGAGGCCAGTCTGGATGGCCAGAGCCCTGTCACTCAAACCCTGGACCTGACCGCTGCTCCCAGTAGAGCTTCAGCAACGCTTCTTATCCAAATGCTGCTTCTTTGCTTCAAATGACTTCACTCAGCTTCAGTGTGTGAATGTCACTTTTACACATTTACATAACTTACATCAGTGCCATAATTTTTCAGAGCTGCTTTTGAAATGCTTGTTTGCTTTCATAAAACATTGATCATAAAACTATAACCATGAAAATAAAAGAGTGGATTATAATGTGCCTGTGTCTGTGTGTGTCCTTATAATACATTCATAATTGGAAACACCAATTTGAGAGTTTTAGTATCATATTTTCTGTTACACACTCTTCTATCTTTCAACATCCAAGTCAGGATTCATGTCTAATGACATATTTAGTGACAAATGTAGTTGTTTAAACTAATTTATGGTACTGTTAATGGAACACTTTAGATACTATGAAACATCAGTACAAAACCTGTTCAGTCTCTTCCTCTGGAGTCTAAGATGACTCAAATCTCACCAGTGCTTTCATGAGAAGTTTAGTTTTACAGGGTGTTTCAGTATCATGTAGAGTCAGTGTGTGTTCATGCTTGATGACACTTGTGTGCCAGGGCCAGAGTGCTGTGTTCAGTGGACCAGTTCTCCACATCACAGTCTCTTCCCTCAGCCTCAGCACCTGCAGCAGGCCATTTTCAATGCACACAAACTGAGGGAGGATTTTGTACGACTCAAAATCACCGTGTGAACACATCGCCACTATGATAGCCAAGACAGTAGTAATCTCCAGCATCTTCAGCCTCAACACCACTGATGGTTAAGGTGTAGCTGGAACCAGATCTACTGCCTCTGAATCTGGATGGAGTTCCTGAGTATAGATTTGATGCTTGGTATATCAGAAGTTTGGGAACCTGTCCAGGTTTCTGAAGGTACCAGCTGAGATCAGAACCGATATCTGAACTCCCTGTGGCGCTGATGGACACAGTCCCTCCAAGACTCACAGACTTGGATTTGTCAGGCTGAGTCAGAAATTTGTTGGCAGAAGACTCTGAAATAAGAAATGAAGTACGAGTCTTGACAACAAATATTTCATCACCAACAACACAGAGCAGCAGTTCAGATTAACTGAGCAATATTAGATAGATGTTGAAATTTTCTCACCCTGACTCAGGAAAGCCAACATGACAAGCACAGCTATTGGCAACATCATCCTGATGCAGTTTTAGGTGTGAGAGCCTGAAAACAGTTCACATTCACTGAGACCTACAGTGAGCATTTAAACTCTGCTGAGCACTGATGCATCAAAGTCATGCAAAATCCATTGGAAGGAAGCAAACACACCTGTTCTTGTGAAACAGAAAAGGAAGAAGAGGTGTGGTGGAGTGAGAGCTCATCCCTCCCTGGAATTTGTTGATCTTTTAAATATCCCATATTCAAATTTCCCTTGCTGTTCTACTTTTTGTCTTTTCTTTTTTCTTGCTCTTCATTCTTGTCCATGTTACTGTATGCCCATAACCTGATTCAGTGCGTCCCCTGCTGGCCATCCTTTTTTTTTTTTTTTTTTCCTTCTTTTTTTTTGCAGGGCTTAACTCACCATAAAAAATCAGATGGAATTCATCACTAGTCATTGAAAATGATTAGGAATGTGTGTTCTGGTGTAACTGGGCTGACCCTCGGCCACAGTTGGACACTTGTTCATTTCAGTTGCACATTTGTTCATTTTAAAGGCACATTAATCACCCACTTTAGGTTAATATCAAGTGCAACAGATTGTGTATCTTTGAAAATTAATATTCTGTGTTGGGTTATATTTTCCGATTCATTTTCCAATGCCTGTGTACTATGCGAGCGTCCAAAATAGTGGACTGTTGCAGTGTGTGATTTATCCTGTCACATGTGCATCTGTGTGTTTTCCAGTTGAAATGAATCTAATTGTGTCTGTCATGATGATGGAAATCAGAAGATGATGCTCTAATCAATTTGTTTTGAAGCTTTAACCCTTGACTAAACTCAACAGCTGAATTTTTAATTTTTGAACATATTTAGTTTATACACTGGTGATTCTTGATGAGGCTGCAGGTCAGACTCAGCTCTGTGTTCAGTGGTCTGTGTCAGAGTCTCTTCCCCTTCAGCAAGTGCAGTCACTTCCTGCTCTAACAAGTCAGTGTCTATGCAGTCTGACTGAGGGAGGTTTTTGTACGGCTCTAAATCACTGTGTGAAGACTCCCCCAATGTGGTGACTCTTACAGTAATAAACTGCTGCATCTTCAGCCTGGACTGCACTGATGGTCAAAGTGAAGTCAGTCCTGCTTCCACTGCCACTGAACCGAGCTGGTGTTCCTGACATAAGTGTTTTCACCCATTTTATTAAGAGCTTTGGAGCCTCTCCAGATTTCTGCTGATACCAGTAAAGTGTCTCATTTCCATGATCATATCTGTAAACTGCTGTGTTGATTCTACAGGACAGGGTGACAGTGGATCCTGAAGTAAATGTCACCACTGGAGGCTGAGTCACAGTCACCTGACTGCTGGATCCTGCAGACAAAAACAAAAGCTTCATTTATCAGCACAAACCAATGACAGAAAACACAGTCCAGCATGGCTGATATTTTGCTGAGTGAATCAACCTGTGAAGCAGCAGCAGACCAGCGTCCAGATGAAGATGCTGATGAGAGTCATGCTGCTTGTGCTTTGTGCTGTGTTGAGTGACACATGTGAGTCCTACAGTGTTGAACTCACACGACTATAAACCTTCTCAGTTCACTGGAGGATCAGCTGACCATGCAAAGCCTCCTCTCTATGGAAATCATCTGTCTGCTCTCCACAGACTGAAGGTAATGTGGGACACAAAATCAGCTGGAAATACTGCTTGGATACACACCATCTATACACCTGTGGGATTATAAAAATTCTTGTTTCAGGAATATTTGGAAATTGCTATTTACTGCTCTGGATTAAAGTGGTTTTCACTGTGTGGTTTGTATGATATGCCTTTTCATCTGTGGTTGGTTTACATGGGCATATTTTTCAAACATGATTATGAAGGTGTTTCAATAGATTTTTTTTTTTTTTCAAACATTTTTATATGTTTTTGGCATCAAGTAATTAATGTACTTATTGTTATAACTGATTAAAAACTGTGATTAAAAAGTTTTCATGGGGAAAACCTTCACTGTAATTTCTCTGTAATTCATACAAAATTGAAGCAAATTGTATTGAATTTTCTTGCTTCATCACATAATTTCAAAAAGTATCAATCAACATTCATGTTTCTATGATTCAATTTTGCAGTTTTGTTGTGGGAAAGCAGAGTTTTTAGTTGGACAGATTATTGTTTCATGTGCGGGAGGTTTTTGTACGGCCTCTTAATGACTTTGTATCACTGTGGTGGACTTTTGGTGGAGGAACCAAACTCGTCATTGACTGTAAGTACCTGATATTTCTACAAATATGCTACATCGATTTTAAACAAATTGTTTATGAAAATGGAAAGATAAAGATGATTTCACTTTTTGCTCATTATCATTCATAATAGTTACATAATTATCTATTTTTTGAAGATTTGCGTGTGTGCTGTTTTCACTGAAATGTGAGGTTAGAGTCAGAAAAAATGTCTTCATGTCCATTTAGAGAAACTTAAACGTTCAAAAAAAAATTGTCCATTTTCAAATATACTATTTATCATGGGATTGTTTCTAAGTATTTCCAGCTAATTACAGTTTTAATCAGTTCAAATGAGGTTTCTTCGGTTTACTTCAATATCAATATTAAAGCAATCTTTACAATTAATAGTTTTATGGATGTCTTTAAAATTGATCAATCACATTAAACATTATTTCAGTCTGTTAGAGCCTCTGATATATTGTCACGTTTCATTAATTGTACATGTGGTGAGAAGGAAGTGAAAGAGACAGAGATGAAACTTTTAACTGCATTAACCGATAATTATTTCACTTCTTGTATTTGCAGGGAAGAGTTTGGATTGGCAGATGTTTTCAAACAAATGACTTTATAATATTAATAATAATCATCAGCTTATTCCCTTGATTGTGTCTACATTTTCATAATCAGCAACTAATTCCCTTTATTTTATATATATTTTCACACAGTTAATGCAGGGATCAGTTAATGGAGTGGCTGACTTAAAACCGATGTGTTGATGTCATTATTAACATTTGATTAATTTACTTGATTATATTTACATTCAAATCCTTTCAGTTTTTCTCTAAATGCAGTTGCAGTGAGTGAAACTGTAAAACAAACTGCAATGTTTTAATTTCCAAAATGATAAGCAGCTGTACCATTTGTTGTTTCCGTGCCCTCCCTCCCAATTTGGGAGCCACTGGTCTCTCCCTCTCCTCTCCACCTCTCCTCTCTATGTCTCTCCTCCAGTGGGTGTGGTGCGGCCCAGCCTGACCGTCCTCCCCCCCTCCAGAGGGGAGCTGCAGCAGGGCAAAGCCACACTGCTGTGTCTGGCCAACGGGGGCTCCCCCTCAGCCTGGAGGCTGGGCTGGAAGGTGGGGGGCAGCAGCAGCTCCTCAGGGGTGTCAAACAGCCTGGAGGTCCTGGGGAGGGACAGCCACTACAGCTGGAGCAGCACCCTGAGCCTCTCTGCAGACCAGTGGAGGAAGGCGGGCTCTGTGAGCTGTGAGGCCAGTCTGGATGGCCAGAGCCCTGTCACTCAAACCCTGGACCCTGACCACTGCTCCCAGTAGAGCTTCAGCAACGCTTCTTATCCAAATGCTGCTTCTTTGCTTCAACTGACTTCACTCAGCTTCAGTGTGTGAATGTCACTTATTTACATTCAAACAAAAATACATCAATGTCATCATTTTTCTGAGCTGTATTTGACATGTTTGCTTTCATAAAATATTTGTCACAGGATAACAACAATGAAAATAAAAGAGTGGATTATAATGAGTCTGTGTCTGTGTGTGTCCTTATAATACATCCATATTTACAAAAGTTCCAGTATCGTATCTTCTGTTACACACCTTATTTTCCTTCAACGTTCAAGTCAGCATTCTTGTTGAATTGCATATTTAGTGACGAATGTAGTTGTTTAAACACATTTATGGAATTTTGAATGGAAACCTTTCAGATACTATGAAATATTAGCACAAAACCTGTTCAACATCTGCCTCTGGAGTCTAAGATGGTCAAACATCACCAGTGCTTTCATGAGAAGTTTAGTTTTACAGGGGATGTTCCAGCTACATGTTCAAAAGTGTGTTTCAGTATCATGTAGAGTCAGTGTGTGTTCATGCTTGACAACACTTGTGTGCCAGGGCCAGAGTGCTGTGTTCAGTGGACCAGTTCTCCACATCACAGTCTCTTCCCTCAGACTCAGCACCTGCAGCAGGCCGTTTTCAATGCACACAAACTGAGGGAGGTTTTTGTACGACTCTAAATCACCGTGTGGTTGCGTAGCCCACATGATAGCCAAGACAGTAGTAATCTCCAGCATCTTCAGCCTCAACACCACTGATGGTTAAGGTGTAGCTGGAACCAGATCTACTGCCTCTGAATCTGGATGGAGTTCCTGAGTTTAGAGTTGATGCTTGGTATATCAGAAGTTTGGCAGCCTGTCCGGGTTTCTGAAGGTACCAGCTGAGATCATCACTGATATCTGAACTCCCTGTCGCGCTGATGGACACAGTCCCTCCAAGACTCACAGACTTGGATTTGTCAGGCTGAGTCAGAAATTTGTTGGCAGAAGACTCTGAAATAAGAAATGAAGTACGAGTCTTGACAACAAATATTTCAAAACCAACAACACAGAGCAGCAGTTCAGATTACATCAGACGAGGGAACTCAAAAGCTATCCATGTAAAAATATCAGATTAACATTAGATAATTATTTTAAAAAACTCACCCTGACTCAGGAAACCCAACATGACAAGCAGAGCTACTGGCAACATCATCCTGATGCAGTTTTAGGTGTGAGTGCATGAAAACAGTTCAGATTCACTGAGACCTACAGTGAGCATTTAAACTCTGCTGAGCACTGACGCATAACAGATACGTAAAATACATGCTTAATAGGCAAACACACATCTGTTCTTGTGAAACTGAGAGTGGAGAGGTGAGATACGCTGAGAACTAATTCCTTCATGAGATTCATCTGGACATTCAAAACCTTTTCTGTCTCCAAACATTTGACGTTGTGGCCTTAAGTTTCTCTGGTTCTCTTTGGTGCTCAATTAGCTTTCCTTTTTCCCCTTTTACTCCTGTCTGTCTTGTGCTCATATATTGGTGCAGGGCGTCCCCTTGTGGCAAAATGTTTTCATAAGACTTCCACACTGAGACGATTGAAACTAGAATTTTATTGATTTTGGATCCTTTAC
This sequence comes from Myripristis murdjan, assembly GCF_902150065.1. NCBI lineage: Eukaryota > Metazoa > Chordata > Actinopteri > Holocentriformes > Holocentridae > Myripristis > Myripristis murdjan. Next base: position 11,248,042 of record NC_044001.1, read on the forward strand.
TTATTTTTGCACATCAGTTAAGTTTTTCAGGTCATTTCAGGTCAGGTCAAACAGATAAAGAAATTTGATTTTCTTTGGGGAGAGGCCAAGGTAGATGAAATGCAGGGTAAACCGACCTACCTTCTGAGAGCCCATCTTCTTCCTCTTTTTTTTTTTTTTTTTTTGTTTTAAATTAAGCTTAAAACTACTCGCGTTTTTCCACTGACACCTGTAATCATGTTACTGACCTAAATTACAGTAGCAGAAGACTGTGCATGATGGTTGCCTAAGCAGTGCAAGTTTTATGTGGGTGTAGAATGGAGCATAGATTGATCATTCTCTGTAGCTGATAGATTTCTTGTTTATTCTGGTCGTGTGCGTTTTAATAATCACCTAATGGAGGTCATACTTTATCACGATTGTTTATTATTTAGCATTATCACAGGCACAGGCTGGGCTACCAATAAAGAACGCATGTGACAGGGCCTGATTAATCCGCTGCAAAAAAAAAAAAAAAGTACTTCAATATACAGATGTCCCATTATTAAAAGGGCCCTCGCGCACAGTCGCAGTGTTTATCTCTTATCTGTTGAGTCCAAATGAACAATCCGTTTTTATCACGTGCTGCTGGAACGGTAAGCAGCGGAGCGCTCTGATTGGTCCACCGACTGGCATCTCGTAAGCCCCTCCCACTCCCACAACAAGTCCTGGGAGCCAACTGCCAGCAGCAAGTTTTTCTTTTTTTTCGGGCAAACTGTCAAATAAAGGTTAGTAAAATCGCCTCCTGGATGAATATAAATTGTTCAAACATCGGCACTTATTACATCTAGTTTGCACTCTGTGTTCTCTGGTCGTCCGCAGACTCAGAAAGGCCCGAAAATGCTGGCTGACATGAAGAACCGCTGTGTGTCTCTGCTCTATGAGAAGTCCGTACTGTCAGACCAGTTGGCAGTGCTGGAGGAAAAAACGGGAGCGAAGAGAGAATATATCGCCTTGGGTAGGTTAACGGTTAACCGTCCAAAAGAAAGAGAAACTAGTAGGCCTACACATCAATGAAGATATTTAGAAAAGCAGTAAATAACAGTTCACTCAACAGGCTATTGTGTTTGACCCGGGTTACGTAAGGTTTCTGCACCCTGGCTCAGCATATTATCTAAATCTAAAGTTAGTTTACTTCAATGGCTTCGTTTACACACAAGCTCGGTTGATAAGCCGTCACAGCTAACTGCAAATGGCGTGTGGTTTTGGTCACAGCTTGTTAACTGTTGCATGAGTATCCAGTGGATAGCTTTCAGTTCCTGTCAGATTTCCTGACTCATTTTATTATCCTTGTCAGATTTGAATGCTAAAGTCCACAAACCTCAGACCTCTGTGCTCCAAGATTGGAGTGACTTGGTGATTTGGCCTTACACACAGACCCATATCAAAATATTGCTTGGGATTTAACTGTTTCTATTTCCCCCCTTGTCAACAGCTGGCCCCCAGGGGTATTTTTAACAAGTCCTGAAATACCCGGTGTAAAGCTGAGATAGAGGAAGATCCTAGGGTGACTGCTTGTCCAGTCAACTGTTGGCAAGTTGTTTTGGAGAGATGTGTTTTTACACTCCCCTTGTTGCTGAATCTAATTTAATCTGTCTCTCTATATTTTCTTGTACGATTGCCACGCAAACAGGATAACATGTTGTCCAGGGTGACCTTCAGTGAAACCCATTGTCCTCAGACCAGTATTGATCCATACTGCTCTGTGTTCACATGCATCACTTGGTTTGCACCCCAACTCTGATGTTGATGTGAACATCTCGTTTCAAGGTCGCAGAGGAAGTGGCATTGTCTGTGTACTGTGTGGCAAGCTGGCCTACATCAGATCTGGGTCACAAAAGAATTCTCCAATTTGCCATAAAAAAAAAAAAAAGTCCTTACTTTTTAGCGTGTGGTGGTATTTGCTGCACTACATTTAGGATAGTAGATTAATTGAAGACTTTGCCCCTCAGCCTGAGGACTTCTCAAGTTTTAAGTAAACGTCAACCCTGCTGAAGTGTCTCAGAGTAAGAGATAGTCAGTTGTGAAGAAAAAGAAACATTGTCAGTTAGAGAAAAGTTGTCTGATTTGACTTTTAAGTACTTTACTTTGCTTGTCTGAACTTTCTGTTAGTCATTGTGCTGTCCTAGAAACAAATGTCGCCAATCTGACACTTCGAAAAAAATACTGAGTATAAATGATATTTGACTCATCTCTACCTCTGTGTTTTTGCAGAAGGGCAAACCAGAGGGAGCAGTCAGATTATACCATTACCTGGGCTTTTGCCAGGACAGTCTTAAAGAACTCGGTCTGATGACTGCAGTGTAATGTAAGGACTGTTTTGTCACTTAATATGTGGAAGGAAGAGGAGTCACTCTCCCAAAGTTAAGGCCAACAGCTTGCGCGAGGAAGGGCAACAGGCTGTCTTCCGACTCTCCGACTACATTGAGGGTCTGTGCTAATTACAAAGAGACACTGTGTATTGCAGACGCAGAAGGACTTTGGTTTGGGTCTTTGTAATGTTGTGTCGTACTTTTCTGTATTCCAAGGTATTTGCTCAAAACACTGTCACAAAATGGTGTCTGTGGCGAGTAACCTCAAATTAACGCTGACTCTTGTTACACTTGTTACACACAAGTGTCAAGAGTATATGCTGACTGAGATATAGATACAGCACTAGGCTTTGGTTGTTTGTCAGCTTCATGTTTTTAAAAGCAACATTTCTCCCACACCTGCTGTAACTCTAACAATGGGTTTTGTGATGATTTGATGTTTCAGGCAGAATTAGGTGTTGAACTGAGTTAGAATTACTGTGAAGTACAACGTGAGTCATGCTTGACATGGTTACACAACTGCTGTAGCAAGGACGATAACCTCTGTGCCCTTATTTTTGTTTTTCTATCCTTGTTTTGTTTTTCTGTTTTTATTTTAAGGCTGTAAAATCTCATCTTTTTTGAGCATCTCAGAAGCTGCTTACTTGCAGGGTAGGACTGATGGTCCAAGCTGTTTTTCAGTTGAGGTTTGGTAGTTACAGTGATACAAAGAGCTTTGGTTGTGAACCTGCTGTTAAAAACTCAGCAGTAAAAAACGAAAAGCCTCAGGCGATAATTTCCCTATGCAAACACTGCTGTGCAGGCTTCAGTGTCAGGTTTTGTCAACAGTTCTCTCATCTGTGTCGTGTCAGTTTGTTTTAACCAGTTTGACCAGTTCTGTCTCCATTACAGAGCGATGCACAGACTGGGACCTGAAAGGAGATTTGAATATGAGTTGCCCAAATGAGATGTAAAGAATATTAAGTGGTTAGAACAATGCCAAAGTCAGAGCTTTGGATACCTGTTTAACTTGGTGTTTCACTTTAGGCTCTTAAAATGCGATTTGATAGATTTTGCATTACTTTTTAAGCTGTGCAACAATTTGAATGGTTATAGTTTATATCGACAGCAACCTGAAAGGTGACCCGTCATTCTCTCAGGGTGGGCAAATTGATGTTATCATCTTCCATCGCCAATGGCTGACAGCCATTGACATCTGAGCCCTCTATCATCGTTGTCCCAGGGATGGAAAAAAAATGCATTTGGGATGGACAAACATCTCCAGTGGGACACACACTTTCTGGAGAAAGGGGAATTTGGAATCATTCTTATCATTTGCCTATCACTTAGAAAATGACAAATTGAAACAACTGCACTTCAATAGCAGCAACAAGCAGTGTTTTCCCTACAGGGGCTGCTGGCTACAACTGAGTGTCTCCTCTCTTGCTGTTAGTTAGTAATCATTGGCTGTCACCATAATTCACTGAGGCGTGAGGCCCAAAATATGATTCTGAAATGTTTCTGTGGTGTTTGCCCTGGTCACACCAGCAATAATATCTGTTGTTGATGACACACAAAGCAACCACCAACACAGTAAGACTGAAGCTTAACTGAGTCGGTCTACAAGTCAGGACTGACCTCCAGCTGAGGTTGGAGTTATATTATGGTGTGTTCAAGCTCTGTTCTGTAAAAATTAGTATTGGGCAAATGTAAAATATTACATTATCATGATGTGTTCGAAAGTGGTCTTGTAAAAATTTGTTTTTGGCAGGAAACTTGAATAAATAAATACAGTTTGAAGGAAGGTTTCACTATGATCGTCACATGATTTTACTGTGGACATTGTCATGTGCTAATTTGGTTGACATCGCCCAACCCTGTCTCTTGTTGACCTTAAACTTGCCCATCTCCAGGGTTAGCCTAAACGGGTATGTGGAATTTTTCACACACTTGAGGTCTTCAGATTAGAGTATTTCACACCACCTTAGTAGCTTTTAGGCTCCCTGTATATTATAACTCATCTCCTCCACCTGACAGATTTGAATGTCAGTGTTTGATTTTTGGTTCAGTGCTCCTCCTTATCCTGTTCTTGCTCTGCTGTGACATCCTGCTCTTGGACACACTCCTCTGAGTGTATCCAACATTTAACACAGCTTGACATCAGCGCTGTTTGTCAGATAGCTGGGATCTGTGCCCCGCCCTCCCTGTGCCGCCTCCTCTCATGCCAGTTCTGCTCCTCTTCTTTGTTTTTCTCTCCAGGTGCAGTGTCTCTGGCTGGATTGTATCTTCTGTTTGGACATGGAGCTTCACTCTTGTGTAACCTGATTGGCTTCATTTATCCAGCCTATTTCTCGTATGTATGAAGTGTACCTTATTTTTACAGATGTATAAAATATGAATGTACAAAAAACGAGAGGCTGAATGTGGACTGACGTTTTACCTTCTCTTTTGAAGTTTACTTGAATTCTGCCTTCAGCTTTTGCTTTCAGGGGCAAGGGTTGAAAGTAAAATGTTTTAGTGTCACTTAATAAATGTACCCACTCAGTCCCATGGTCCCATGGCAGTCAGTCCCATGGTTGCTAGCTCTAATCTTGGTGTATTGTTGATTGCTCACCTTAAACCTCCTGAATTTAACCTGTGTTCCCGTCTATTCAGAGTCAAGGCCATTGAGAGCAACAGGAAGGATGACGACACACAGTGGCTGACCTACTGGGTTGTCTATGGAGTCTTCAGCATTGCAGAGTCCTTCTCTGACATCTTCCTCTCCTGGTTCCCCTTTTACTATGTTGGCAAGGTAGTTAGACTTTTTTAAATTTAGGATTTCTGTAGGGTTTTTTTTTGTACTTAGCAGCTTTGCAAATTGCTAGTTCAGTATCCAGTCATTAAGCTACATACAGCACCACTGATATTTGCCAACTTGACCAGTCAGGGATCACAAAGGTGTCAAATGTCTAACACTGGTTAGTCCAGCTTTCTCTGGACAGAGGGCTCACTCCATACCTGATGCCAGGATCTCATTTAGACAAATATGACAATTTAGACAAATACACACAATCACAATTAAGAGGGTTGAGATGCCTTTTTCTGATGAAGCTGCATTTTGTGAGTTAGGTTAATAAGATAGATGTAGTTTTACATTTATTCCTTTTATATGTACTTAAGTAATCAGGTTATTTGCCATGTACTTACAGCTATCTAATTCCTTAAATATGATGTAAACGAGAAAATTGTTTTTGATAGTTAGAATAAGGCATTAAGAGAAATCGAGTTTAAGACAACATGATTTCTGCTGGAGAAACCTGGCCATGGTTTTTGGCCATGCATAGCTTATTTGGATTTCTGAATAGCCTTTTACATGTGCAGATGTTCAGGAAAAGAAAGTAACAGGATAAACACAATAAATACATGCTGTACAGTGGTCTGGCAAGTAAAAACTTTCTGTTCTACCTTTTTTTTTTTAAGAATGTTGAACACTTCTATGCTACTGTTCCCTCTGTTGAAACTGTAGGTCTGACAGAGCTGTTCTCCTCTCTCTCCTCAGTGCCTGTTCTTGATCTGGTGTATGGCTCCGGTCTCATGGAATGGCTCCCAAATTCTGTATAGTCGTGTCATACGGCCCTTTTTCTTGAAACACCAGGCTGCCATGGAAAGTGTTGTTGATGACCTGAGTTCCAAGGCGAAGAGTGTGGCAGAGAATGTCACTAAAGAGGGTGAGACACCTACTTAAGTGTGCATGCGAACAGACACGAATTTGTGGCGGCGACATGGAAATTCATGTCAGTTGTATCAGTAATTTTTTTTCAACTTGAGTGAAAAATTCGTGGCCATATTTGCACAAGTCCATTACGTGGAAGCACACGTCACATTGGGTCTGAACACAGTTTCACAGTACTCCTGTGAAAGTCTTGTGCATTTTGTCTTTGATTAACAAAAACTTTTTCAAACACATTTTTGCTGCGTGTGAATATAACTGTATTCTCTGTTTGTTTTCTTTCTCCATCAGCTGCTCATATTGCTCTCGGCCATGACAAAAAACAGTGATGGTGTAATGAAGGCAGTGTGCATGCACGTGTGGGTGTAGGTTGGTGCGTGGATGAGTGAATGAGCATATGTTTGTGTGAGTGCGTGTGTGTGTCTGGCTTTTGTTTTCCCTCCTGTGACGAAGGATGATGATGGACTCCATCAAGTGGTGAACAGGAACTTCACACTCCTGCCCGTGAATAAATGCCTTTTTGTTGTTTGTTTGTATTTTTGTGCTGTGATCTGCAATCTAATCTCATCTTTATGACTATGTCAACTCTGAACTGAGCCATGTTATCTGCCATGTCAGCAGCCTCTGATTTTTCCTCTTTCCTGCTCACTTCTCTTCTTCATCTGCACTAATTCGACAAAGCAGGTGAAAAAAATTCTGTTGGTGGCAAAAATTATCACTTTTAACTAACACCGGAGATGAAGTAGTGGGTGGAGGAATAGTCAAAATTATTCAGGTACGTTTCTAATTTATCTGTTTAGGATAAATATTTTGGAATTATAGCATTAAGGTAAAAAAGTGGGTCGCCTTAAAACTTCAGTTAACAACATAATCTCATTGTGTTGTTAATCACAACTGCAGCTTTTATCTGTGGTTAAGCTTTTCACACTTGGTGCTTTATTCTGTGTATTATGTGAACTCGTGCCAAATATTTCAAATTTGTTTGACACTGTGGGAAACTTCCTATTTTATGACTTTAACTGGAAGGTGGCTGCCTTATGTCTTACTTTTTCTCATAATGATGGAAGTAATAAAACTGGAATCTTAGTTACCTGAATGTCTGTATTTTATGTGTTAATTTGGTGTTTCACATTATTTGTTGCTGCACCTGTTACCCCAACTGCAGACCACCCTCCCAGCAGGGTCATTTGTCACAAAGTTTGAAATGGGATTTCATTTGGTCTGAATTATACTGGAGAAACTTTTTATTCTAGGTCGATTGTACTGCTAACATTGGTTCAATTACTTTTGCAGCACCTAGCTGTTCATCTTTATGTACTTTACAGTAATTGCATATGATGCCCAAATAGCTTTTGAACAATATGAAAAGTCTCAGAAGCTCATCAAATTGTTATACATCCAGTTAACTGAAAGAATCAAAACCTTACTTCATTAAATATTTGCATACTGTTCATTTTAAAACATTTTCTTAATATTTCACTTTGTATTCTTAATGAAGGAATCTCTTAGGGCAGTTGAGTATGAATGAAAAATCACATGTACAATAGTGATATTTAGACTTTTACATAGCAAAAAAGGGTTTATACGATATCATTTGAGGAGAAATAAATCAAGAGGACGCAGTATAAGGGAAATAATGTCAAGTAGCGTACAATTTCTCCAATCCCAGACATATACTCAGGCTTTTGACCTGTTACCTTGAAGTGCACTTACTGATATTCAGACAGCCTAACAGCCCATGCTATAATTTGTGTTTGGCCCTGGGTTTACGCTTGATGGGCTCTGAATGGGGCCCCCTTTGTATCTGTGCACTGGATGTAATGCATGGGAAAATGGTGGACAGAGACGGGCCAGCGGCCACGCACTGCCACGGGCAGAGGAGGGCACCCATCTGGAAATGGTCGCTGTGAAGATCCGTCTCTCATATCCCCTTGGCCGCTGGCTGGTGGAAGTGGAGGCGTATTGATTTAACAAAAATGGGACACAGAAACCAATTATTATGTTGCTCTATCTCTCTCTCTCTCTCGCTTCCTCTCTCTCTTTCCCTCTCTCTCAGGAAGGCCTTAGGGAAACAGGGAAAAGGAGTGATATGGAGTGATATGTTTGATATATGCAGGGAGTTTTAGCCATTTTTTAGCTTTTGCATGGAGCCTCTTGATCCATCATAAGGCTTTAACTCGGATTCAACTTCACAATTCTGACAAATTCACTTCTAGTCTGACTAAGCAGCTGTCTGGGCTTGCATAATGCTTTTTCTTCTGGCCAGACCTACTTTATTCGGCTGACCTTGGGCTTTCTGGTTATTATTTCCACGTCAAAAACAATCAAAGCTGTTTCTAATCACGCTGTCTGCTTGACTACCAGTGCAGTTTGTAATCCTGTAATTCCCCGACTCGCCGACAGAGGGAGACAAAAGCAAACCTGCCTGCCCGGTTGGTTGGTGAGTCATACAGTGAGTCCGTCACGTACAGACAAACACAGCTCAAACGAGGCCTGGTCTGACTTGGCTACAGGCCCTTTTTTCAGCAGGGTTGGGCTCACTAACACGAGAGGCTTAATTCGTGAAATTAGCCGAGATGAACGAAATTTACTGACTTCACTGGATATGAGATGTGGATTCTTTTGCACATAATTTCAGACTCTGGTTTATCGATCTTGCACCCTTTGTGATCTCCCTCCTCCTAAATTGTAGAGTGCTTTCTTGCGCCCACAGGGCTGCTGTGCGTCCTCCTCCCTCCAGTGTGGCCTTCTCCATGGTGCTGATACACAATGGTGTCGCTGTCCGCCGTGCTGAAATAACATCAGGTCGCTGTCCGTGGTGCTGACCGGACAGCTTTGATCAGACCGTGAATAAAAAACATACAGTTAGTGTGTTGGTAAACTGAAAGGCCGGTGAGGCATTGACTGTATTCAGAGTAGCATTAATGAATGTTTCCTCTAAGTGAACCTTATATAATGTACACAGTTTACTATGATTTATGCGTTTAAATCAGAATTTATGTGGAAAGGTGGGAAAGCAGACTTTGTGTAGGGTTTACCCCTCACTCTATACCTGATAAAACACATTGCGAAATGATAATCCACATGACTGTTGTTCAAATCTGTCAACCAACGCCTTTTTGCCTTTTGAAACTTCCTCATCTAAATTCCACCAGGCTTCCCCTCGTTAGATTTCCACAGCAGGCAAACGTGAAATTGGCAGCCTCCCTAAAACTCCCCTGGCGCCTGAGATATCAGGTAGCTGCTTGGCTGTGGTTGAGACATCGACTAAATCATTTGGAAATGAAATGAGCACTGCTTAGGTTACATTTTTGACCCTGAATTTGATAAGTTTTTTGAATGTGATTTGTTGCTGGAGGACCGTCGATTTTTAGGTATATTTTTAGGTAAATAGGCTGTTTTATTGGATTTCATAGGGTAGGCTATATTTAAATCTTATCACCCTCAGAGACCTTCACAATCTATTATGAAACCTGTAACATGCATTCATTATTTTTTAGATTGTATCTATACTAGCTGCACTTTAAATAGTTATCGTTCGTGGATTTAACTTTGTGAATATTTGTAAAACTGCATGGTGTTCATTGTAATTATGATTTTGTTGCTATTACATTCTTTATTTTGGTATAGTCCATGGTATGGACACACAATATCAAAATCCTCTCAGTGGCATCGCTCCAGGAAAAAGGGAGCGACATGCCGATAAAAAAAGAAAAAGGAAATAGACAATCCTGCTCCGACCGCTAGAAGAGTATGAAGTGAGAGAAAATCAAGTGTGGACAGAAAGGGAGAGGACATAGCACCTCCCACGTCCCACGTCTATGAGAGAGAGAGAGAGAGAGAGAGAGAGAGAGAGAGAGAGAGAGAGAGAGAGAGAGAGAGAGAGAGAGAGAGAGAGAATCTGCTCTGGTGGTGCTGGATTTCGGACGACATGAGCTCTACATGAATCGCGAAAAATGCTTTAAGACGCTGTCAGCGTTTGTCTTTCATCCGTCTCGACCAAGGACAAGCCTGAAGCGGAACTATTCTTCACGTTCAGGTATGAAGATGCTGTTCATCCTCCTCTCAGATTCAGGCTTGATGTTGGTATTCAGTGGCGTCCACTGCCTTCTGCTCGGCTAACTGGTGTGCGCACACGATTCCTCCTATATGGACAGTACGGGACAGCAAATATCTTATTATCATTATCATTATTATTTCTTTTTTTCTAAATCCGAAGTTATGCGTCGGCAACAGCCCGTATCGCGTTTTCGTTTGATAGCCTCGGTCGTGTGAATTGTGTGTATGCCCGCACAGCCATATTGGCAGTCAGCAGGAGAGAGAGGGCAGAGATATGAGGGTGTATGGATTATCATATTGCTTTGAGGAGTAAGGGAGGTTGAAGTGGGGGGTTGAGGGGGGCGCTGCGACTGTGAAATGATGGCACCATTGCGAGATGGCGATCCTCTGGTATTTATGAATGAAACAAGCACAGTAGGGTGGTCTGTAATGGCGTTGCGCACCAATCTGCGGACCGCCAGTGAGCCTTGCCACCCCTTCATGACTAGCTGAAGCGAAAATTGCACGTAAACATTAGACTATATGCAATAATGACGCCAGTATGACGCATAGCCCCTGGTTTCTGTGGCAAATCTGATGGTTAATCCCCCCATAGTGCCTACATAACCTCCATCTGGATCCGTATGTCTCCGTGTGTCGCCTCTTCAATGCCTGATGTGTTGTTTATTGTGGATCTCATGACTGGGGAGTCATCATGACATGCAGAAGTCCTATTGTTGGTCCTATTTTTATCTATCTCTATATATATGTGTATGTGTGCATGTGTATGTGTGCGTGTGTGTGTGCCTGCGTGCCTAGGCCTGCGTGTATATGACTAAACTTCCTGTATGTACTGGATGCTACTAGTCATGGGTGTGTGTGGGTTCACAAGGTTTGAGGCAGAGCGAGAGGGGGAGAGGAGAGGAGAGGAGAGATGCATGACAGTAAATCCAGTGATTAAGCCTTGGAGTGTGTGGTTGAGAGTAGTAAAGAGAGATGGCCCATTGGAATTAAAGCTTGCATGTGCTGGTCAAGGAGGGGGAGTGAGTGGTTGTGTGGGGGAGTGCTGATGCCTGCCTGTGTGCCTGGCTGCCTGGCTGTCTGTCTGTGTGTCTGTGTTAAATGTGGTTTAGCATGGTTGCATAACAATAGTTCACACTGCCAAGGTAAAGCAAAGACATGGCTCTATAGATACTAACAATGAAAATATAAATGAGGATGGTGATAATTGCTATGGCAATGATGATCATGACCTTATTGCTGATGCTGATGATGACTGTCGATTGCGATTAATATATAACTGCTGAGGATGACGTTGATGCAATGTTGCCACATCTGCATGAAAGTACCCCTCCTCAGTTTTGGAGCCTTGCAACAGCACCTGAATGTGTGCAGCATAAGGCCATGCCAAAGAAACAAAGTCCCCACCACAACAAGGTCAGGATGGCCAGATGCTGAGGAAGATGTGAATTCTGCTGAGGATGTCGCTGTCTGCTTATCTGTCTGGACAGGCAGTGGACAGACACGCACACCTCTACCATCACAGAGGCCCTGTTTTCCACCATCATCCGAGTCATGCCTACCCAAAGAGGGAACCACGTTTCCAATTTGTCTCCTTTAATGATTTTCTTGGCTTTCCAAAGGGTCTAGAAAATGGGTTTGCTTGGGTGAATCATTGTGTCTGAGATGGGTTTTTAGATTGCTTACTGTCACCAGCAAAATTAACTAATATGTTAATATAAAACCTAAGACACTATTATTGCTTTGTAAACCAGCTTGTTACTAAATGATAGTGTCTGACAGCATTTCATTTCCTTTGGCCTGCAACCCTTTCAATACTGTAGCTTTTTCATTTTCTATCTAAGACAAGAAATCTGGGCATCCCTGATTTGAGCGGTGTCACCATTCTTGTAAATCAGCTTGAGGTAGCAGTAGCCTAGAGGTTGGAGAATGATGCTGTGACTGGGAGGTCACCAGCTGCGAATTGTCTGTGTGGGGGAAGTGAGGAAGGAAAGCTCTTCCTTCCCTTCACAATGACTGTCAGGGAACTCTTCATCCAGGTATTGCATGCCCGAGTTGCACCAGCAGTAGCTGTTGCATCGGGCAACTCCCAGGTGAGCCATGGGAGTAGCAGCATGAGGCCTGGTATCTTGCCTGTTCATGACCTTTCTAATTGAGAGAGCTGGTTATAGGATCATCCATCATGGTATTTAAGTATGTCATTTGCTTTTACAGTACAAGTGTACTCAAGTCCACCATGGATCTTGAACGCCTCTGGGCAATTTCTATAAATAACATCCTCTTTAATATTGGAAGAGATCGATGCCAAAGTGTTTTGGTTGTTTTGAAGGCATGAGCAGTTCATATAGAATTCATTACACATTGCATTAGGTAGGATTCTCTTCCCCTGGTGCATTACTAATCAGTGGCCATTGTTTTTGCGTTCACACTCACTTTGCAATTATCACATTTCATTTCACATTTTTTTTTCAAATATCATTTGAAACATAGATATACATTATCATGCACAATTTTCAAAACTGCATTCATTTTCAAATGATTATATAAGTCAAAAACATCCAGATAACCTCACTTTGCACTGAAATATAGTGATGTCAATTCTCCATTTCTCAAAAGTGTTCTCAGTGCAGAGGAGATTGTATAATTCCAAGTGTTGCATGGGCGAGCCATCATCAGTCTAGTGTGGGATTCCCTTGTTGCCTCCGCTTTTAACCATCTGCGTGTTTATCGGAACTGGATCAAATGGTATTACAAAGAAGCTGTGTCTGGTTGATCTAGCCTGTAGAAACCAATGGAATGAGTCCAAAACTACAAACCCTGTTGCCATCTGTCAGTGCAGGCAGGCTTCTGCGGCACAACCAACTTGCCTGTGAGGACTTCAGTTCCAGGCACTTATAGTTTCTAAGAACAGGCAGTCTGGAACAAAAATATTATCTGAATAGATTTTGAGGACTTGAAAAGAAACATGAAGTATTTTGTGCACTATCAAGGAAACAGCGAGTAGCTAGAGTATAGGAAAATTAATTTCTTTTGTGTTCTTTGGCCCAGCACCGGTGTTAATGACCAGGTGTCTCTATGTTTCCCAGATTGCATTGCCACAGTATTAGCAGAGTCTTATGGAGAGGCCAGACGGAGAAACCCAGGGTTCCCCCGGCCATGCTAATACTCAGTGCTAATGCACACTTCAAGACTGATTAGATGGACATCTTACATTCACTCCTGTGTAAAGACTCAGGTCCCTTTTTGGTGCAGTAGGTGGAGCATATGGCATGATTGTAGTTTTATGGTTTAATTTATGCTGTGAAGGCATCATGTGGAAATGGGAAAGTGGGTAGGGTGTTTCCTAATCATTTCCTTGACTGAGAACTTCTAAGGAAGTCCAAGGATTTGAACGAGCAAATTTTTGCTCTCAGGGTCCAATTGTCTCATTCACAAGCTCATAGCCTCCCTATGGCTTCTAGCAGGACTACTCTTTTACACAGTTATTGTTTACTAAGATATTGTCTCCTTTATGTGAAGTCCTCATAACCCCTATTTTGATTCTTTTTATATTTTAACTTCAAATGAAGGATCACTAGGTCCTCTGCAGAATGAGAAAATTATGTAACTGTTGGCTTTATGAAGCCCTTTCAAATCCAGTTGAATAAATTAAATAAAATGCATGGTCATCAAGCTAAGATTCTTGAAAAGCTAAAATTTTTCACCCACAACTCTGATATGTATCCTTATAGTCAAAAGCCATGCTTACTGAAGTTTTTTCTTGGATAATTGGATAACCTACATTAGACAGAAGCACTATCACTGCGTGCTCAAATGTATTTCCGGTGCCTGTGCTAGCGCTTGATAGAAGAAACTTAACATGCTAAACTTTCTGTTCCAAATTAAATGCGAGATGCTGCAAGTGTCAGTAGGCAGATAAATGCCAACATTACTGTCAATATATCTGACTGAGCTGATGTGCCCGTATGAGAGCATAGCGTTAGTGTGTGTTGAGTCAAAGAGGTGTGCATCAAGTATCAGAGGGCTTCTGTGTGCATTAGGGGCTGCATGTAGTCTTAGGGAGACCGCTGGTAACTTAAGTCCTGGGAATTGGGTCAATGCAGAGCAGGTCAGGAGAACAGAGGAGGTTAAGCTCAATGATTAGCTGCTAAGCCAAGACCAGAGTGCTGCAATCTCCTGTATGGTCCAGCAAATACACACACGCACACACGCACACACAAACAAACACGAATGAAAACTTAATACAGTTACACTATATGTTTTATTACAATGCAAACTGGCAGTGTTGAGAAGTGAACACATTCACAAAAACCTGCATAAACTAAATTTGTGTACTACATCATGCTCTCCCTTTCTCTCTCTCTCTCTCTCTCTCTCTCTCTCTCTCTCTCTCTCTCTCTCTCTCTCTCTCACACACACACACACACACACACACACACACACACAGAGGCACACATAAGCATGGCTTAAACCCCATCAATATGTTTGAATGTAACTTACAAAAGACAAGAGAATGACTGGATACTTTGCTTTTGTTAGAGGTGATATATTGATATTTAATCAATATAGTGGTATGAGGCTAGAAACAGGATTTGTGTGGGATTTTGGATATCGTTATACTTTTATATGGCATGAATGTTGTCTTTCCCTGTTTTTAAAGGTTGCATTACTGTAATGGGGTGCAATTTGTCTGAACTTATTAGACTGTAGTAGTTCTTGCAGTATCATCACGATATTGATATTAAGGTATTCTGTCAAAGATATTGTGGTATGAGATTTTGTCCATATTGCCCAACCCTTTTATTAAGTCTGTATTTGATTCTCTTTTTATCGTTGGAAAACTATTTAGAATCACAAAGAAGAAACTTATGTTCTTCTATTGTCTATCGTGTCTTTACTTTGCCGCCACTGTTGCCAACATTGGCTTAGCTTACATTTTAACATTTTTTGTAGAGTTTTTTTCTCCCCTGACTGATTTCCTTGGTGATAAATAAACTAGCAATGCCACATAAAAACAGACAAGTTTGAAATGTGGGTTATGTATAGCTGCAAATTATTCGCATTTTCATTGTTAAAAAGGTTTTGAGGGCATTATTTGTGAACAAAAAACCTCATAACTCTTCAATTTTTCATTCGTTCAGTATGGGTTGAGGAAATTCTCTCATCCCTTGGTATTTTGCAGCTGCTGCAAAAACCTATTGCATAACTTCAAAAATGCATTGCAATCATGCCTAATGCAAGACTGCTTGGTCCTGGAAAGGTGGTATTTTTTGAGGTATGTTGTTTTTTTACCCTATATACATTAAAGAATGTATACTACACAACATACCATTGCACATCCAGATGGGTATTTAAAATAAAATCCACTCTGATAGATAGATAGATAGATAGATAGATAGATAGATAGATAGATAGATAGATAGATAGATAGATAGATAGATAGATAGATAGATAGATGGATAGATAGATAGATAGATAGATGATAGATAGATAGATAGATAGATCCCATTTTATGTAAGTTTGTCATTTGTGTGCATGACAGAGAAGCCGTCGTTTGACTGAGTGTGTGAGATTGAATCAAATTCTTAAATTGGATCTCTACAGTCTTTTCAAACGTAATGGAAAAGCCTGTGAAAAGCCTTGGTCTAAAATTGCTCTCACTCTGTCTCACCAAAAACTCAGATTCACCCTTTCAGTAGAGCACACAAATACACACCCGCGCACGCGCACACACGCACACACACAGACACACACACGATTACCTACTGATGTGCAGAATTGGAGAGGCCTGAGCTAATATGTGCAGAGAGAGCACACAGAGAATCAGAATACCTTCTGGTTGACTGCACTGACACAGACGCACATCACATCACACACTGACACACTAACTGACACTTGGGCTGATGACGTCTGCCAGGCAAAAAAAAAAAAAAAAGAAAAAAAAAAAAAAAAAAGAAGAAAAAGCCAGGTTCGTGCTTGAAACTTTGGACTTTCCAGACATTTTACTGGGTGTATCTGAGTGTGTGTGTGACAATGACAGCCAATTTCGGTAGCCTGGCCACTGAACCTCACACGATATCCCACAAAAACACAGAATTAAAAATCTTTTTATCACGTAAAAAGCTCATCGCCAAATAACCCTGTATCCACAGCATTCCAGTATCCGCTCCTTGATTAAAACCCTCTCTCCACAAGATACCAGGGGACCGCTTTGTGGGTGTCTATTTAATCATGCTCTTGATCTGTTGAATGGCATTGTGTTTGATGTTGGTTAATGCGCTTCCTTTGTGCCGCTGTGTAAGTGGCTCTCTTGAGGGAAATTATGTGCACATTTTCACTAAAGGTGACATTTCCTTGCTCACTCTGTGAAATAAGCAAGTGGAGAAAGCAGTGCTGGATCTATTTTCTGACTCAGAGAAGGGGAGGCCTGTTGGTCTGTGCCAAAGCTATCTCCTAATGGAGTTTGGCTGGGCTGTCACAGATGCATTTATAGTATACCATTAATTCATTAAGGACCTGCAGTCTTCCCATTTCAAATAAAAGGAAAGGAGCAGAGGGGGGAGTTGGAGAGACAGCTTGCATTTGGGAGGAATGTCATTAATCTCCAAGGCCTGGAGTCAAGGACAAATGGTGAGGGAGTGGTTGTACGGCGTGTATGCATGTGTATGTCTGCTAATGTGTGTACATTTGTGTGTATGTGTGTGTGAGACTGTGAGCACCTGTGTGTGCGTGCAGTTTCAGCTGGTGACAGAGGGAAGGAGACAGCTAATTTTAGTTCAGGTGAAAGAAGGGAGGGAGGAAAGGAGGGAGGGAGGGTTTTGATGAGCAGGATCACTATCAACGCGCCGAAGCCGAGTCCAAAAACCAACAGACACAGAGGCAGACTGACAGACTGACACGGCCCAGACAGACGGGTCCATCGATCAAAACCACAGTGGCCTTAGTTTATTGATTGAACAGCATGGAGACCTGCAGAGTGAGAGAGCAGGGGATGTGGGAGGAACAGCGAGAGGAAGCTCAGGAAGCATGAACAAGATCAGCTATGTTTGCAAGATGCACAGATTGTGGGGAGTACAGAGAGAGGAAAATGATGGAATAAACCAAGATTGACAAAGTTTGAGTGTTTGTGAGTTTTGATAAGCATATCTGTGTTTGTGTGCCTGTGTGCATGCATGTACATCTGTGTTTGATGCTGGTATGTGTGCGTGTGTGTGTGTGTGTGTGTTGGTTGCTGTCTCTCTCTGACCTGACATAAAGCAGGCCTAAGCAGAAATCGCTGTGTGCAGCTCTGGAAAAGATTCTTGAGTGTGACTGAAGGCCTGATAAAAGCAAAGAGGCAATGCCAATGTTGTTTTGGTGTGATTTTGTTTATCTTAACCCTCTTGAATTTGTCACATTTGTAAATCTGCATGTATTCTGCAAGCACAGGCTCTCATCTGCACAGCCCAAAAAATCGTATCCAATAACCATTTATCATTACTTTAAATAGCAATATTGATCCTAAAAGTAATAATAGATTACATTTAGGCTTCACAAAGTTACCTCAGCATTGTTGCTTTACAGAATAATCTTCTCGCCAGGAAACATTAAAAAAAAAAATTTTTTTAACACTGTGGCCCATTTTGTTGGTTATTGCTGTAAGTTCAGATCGTCTTTGCTGTCCCACAAATTGCTCCGTGTGGGCTGTCCTGGCTCAGGCGCATGTAACTGGGACGTCCTGGATTCAAATCTGGACCGGGAACTTTCTTGCATGTCATCCTTTCTCGCTCCCAGTTTTTTTCCCATCTGTCTTTGCTATTGTCTAATTAAGGCAAAAATGCCCAAAAATAATCTCTGAAAAAAAAAAGCTAAGTGTGTCATCATCCCAAGGCATAAGCAGCCATTGAACAACATTTTCTGCTTTGCTGGATTGGACCAAACACATTACAAGGCTAGGGCAAAAGCAGGCTAGCATATGAGTAGCAGACAAGGGCTTACTTTCAAATTAGACTGTGGTTGTGTCTTGAGCATGGATATAAAGCCTTCTTAAATGTCACCCAGACTTACAGTTATAGATTGTCTATAAAACTCAAGAGGCTCTCCCCGAATCCCCATTTATTTTGAACTCCTTGACTGATATTATCTAAGACCTGGCAATGCAATTACAGGGACCTTGCCATCAATAGTGGGTGCAAGCGGTGCAAGCATGACAGAAATCCACTTATTCCATCTAGTATTGATGTCAATTTACTGTTTCATTACAGCTAGTGCTTAGAGAGCATCACATGATCACCGCTGAAGGAGTACCTTATTATGAGGCCTTATAGCCAGTTTAGGCCCGCAGATAAATAATGCAGCAGATACAATGCATAATCATGCACGCATGCACACACACACAAGAACTTGCAAAGAGAGCAGCAGACTATTTGAGGACATGGCTCAGATAGATATGGCTGTGTTTCAGCGAGCAATATTGTGATCAATTGTCAAAGCCTTGCAGAAAGAGAGCGTTAGCGTGCAGGACTCCATGTTGCTGCTGGCTCTTAATTTTTATTTCAATTCTAGTTTAGTCTTTAGTTCATTCTCAGTGTAGTCTGGTTGTTGTAGTTTATTTATTTATGTCTTTTGTGAATGTTTAGTTGCAGTGTTTTTGTTTTAAATGGTAAAAACAGCCACAAAATCTCATGCACATAAACCAAATGGCAAAAAAGTACAAATTTCACACATTTTTATTTAAGCTTAGTTTTAGTTTTGCAAGCAGATAGATTTCTTTCCATTGTATTTTTTAAAATTTTAGTTTAACAATGACAATGCTTTTTCACCTTGTGCTCACCTTAGTTTTGTTTTAGTTTACAGGAGTAACCTTCCTTCTTACTTAGGCTGGCATCCATACCAAAGGAAAGCACAAGGCAGAGTGGCAGTGATGCAAATCAGTTATTATCCATGCTTATTTGAAGAGCCAGTACGACAAGTAGTGATCTGCTGTTTGTCTGCGAGTGCAGAAAGTCCTGTCAAACACTTTCATACAAGATATGTAGGCCTACAGATAATTAATAATGAGGTGATAACAGTATGATGCATTTACTGTTGAAGTTGACCATTAAAAGTTGATAAATGAAGAAAACCTGAGATGTTTTTGGGGTTGAAACTGAGAAACTGTGGCTCTGTGAAGAATATTGATTAGGAAAATGTCTGCGTCAGGTGAAACACTTGGAGCCACACCAACCTCATCCTCGCTAATTTGTACTCTGGCTCATAGTCAGACCACTAAAACAGATAAAATTACTGCCTGATGTGGCCAAGGATGGATGAGTGGTTTGGTCCCCTGCCCCTGGAGCCATGTGTTTCCCCCCACCTGCCACTGGCAGGTCGAGGCCCGCCAGTGCTGCCTGCCCTGTCTCCCTCGCTGCTCTATCGCTGACTAGACAAAAAATCAAGAAATACTGTGAAGGAGAAGATCCCTTTATAGAGTTCCTGTTATATAATAATCTCCTCCTCTCTTTTCCTAGGTGTAACACTGTCTTAAACCTGAGGGGGGAAGAATGCCGGAGCAGAGCAACGACTATCGTGTGGTGGTGTTCGGAGCTGGAGGAGTGGGAAAGAGCTCCCTGGTGCTGCGCTTTGTGAAGGGCACGTTCAGGGACACGTACATCCCCACGGTGGAGGACACCTACCGTCAGGTGATCAGCTGCGATAAGAGTGTGTGTACACTGCAGATCACTGACACCACAGGCAGCCACCAGTTCCCGGCCATGCAGCGCCTCTCCATCTCCAAAGGCCACGCCTTCATCCTGGTCTACTCCATCACGAGCAAACAGTCCCTGGAGGAGCTCAAACCCATTTACCAACAGGTGGGGTGTGTGTGTATGTGTGTGTGTTGTGTGTCTGTTGAAGGTTGAGTCATTTGGTCTGCATAATGAATTATTAAGTGTGCAATATTCCATTCTATTTTCTCTCACATTATTCTCTCTATGGGGTGTTATACTACAAATGTATATCCATTGTAGAGGGCATCCTTCTCTCTGCAAGCAATACACCTTAACAGCAAACGCTGTTACTCAACCTCCAAAAAAAAAAAAAAAAAAAAAAAATCATTTAGGAACATTTTCTCAAAGATCTGATTGTGTTGAGAGACAAGTGAGTGTTTCGGGCTGCAGAGTCAAACAGAGTCATTTAGTCAAACATAATTTGATTGGATGACCCGGGTTCAAGCACCATATCCAGGCTGCTGAAGTGTCCTCAAGCAAAACACTGAAAACATATCAGCTTCAGTTGTCTTGCACAGGCTGTAGTTGCTGTACCAGATCTAATATAAGATGGGCATACAGAAGATTACTTAAAAAAATTATGATTAATTATGATGAATATTGATTTTGCAGCTTTGCCAAAAATTAACAAACCATTCCACTCACTTTTCCCCTTGTGCAGGTCCTGGCCATAAAGGGCAATGTTGAGGCCATCCCCATCATGTTGGTTGGCAACAAGAGTGACGAAACTCAGCGAGAGGTGGAAACCAAGGACGGGGAGGCCCAGGCCAACCAGTGGAAGTGTGCTTTCATGGAGACGTCAGCCAAGACCAACCACAATGTGACCGAGCTCTTCCAGGAGCTCCTCAACCTGGACAAGAAGAGGAACATGAGCCTCAACATCGATGGCAAGCGCTCAGGGAAGCAGTCCCGCGCTGAGAGACTGAAGGGCAAATGTAGCGTGATGTAGAGCGAAAACCAGGAGAGGAGAGGGGAGAGGAGGGAGGGAGGTGGAAGTGAGAGAGGTGGGAGAAACATGAAGAACAAGGGAAAGGAGGGAAGTCGAGAAAAGAGCTCACCAAATGTGTCACTCACATAGTAAAATGTCGGGATCTAATGGAAGGCACAATGATGATCATAAACCACATGAAAATGGCAGGGGGATCCTCCTTTGTGCATTCAGAAACACAACCTAGCTGTCATTTTGAGAGTGCATCGGATCTGGATTTCACTTTGGAGTGCACATCCATGTGAATTCTGCTAAAAACGGAGACAGATGGAGGAGGGAACGTCGAGCGGCAAAGGATGACTCAGTGGCAACTGAGAGATTGTGTTTGTGTGTGTGTGTATGTGTGAGTCCAAGGTGCATTCATGTGGATATCAGCCCCAAACATGGAGAAGACACAATGGATGTGGACTTTTGCATCAGCCAAGCGTTACCAAACCTGATTGAGGAGCTCAAATAGTCATCAAGACCTTGGATTGCAATAAAGACCACAGACACTGCAGCACTCCTGGAATAAGATCGAAGGTTGCTGACGTACACCAAACTTTAAGAGTCCTCTCTCACTTCCACACCCACCCTCCCATCTCACCTGACACCTCCCCACATCTCCTTCTATGTCCCAACACCCCCATCCTTTGCACCCCATCTCCCAATATAATAAAAAATATAGAGAAATGATATGTATATGTAACAGAGTTGACAAAGTCAGAAAAACTCACTCCTCTGGTAGAATCACTATTTCACAAGATGCGCCTCTGAAGCGACTTGATTTTGTAGTGCGGCTGTCTTTCATGCTAGCCAGCAGAGGACTCACGGCTTTGAGACTGGGAAAAGGACCTTAAGAAGGAGCTACAGCTAGCATGAATGACAATTATGCTTACAGCAGCAAATTTCAACGGAAGTTAAACATACAACCTTACTTTACTCGTCAGCCTGCCCCCCAACCCTGAACCACTCCTGAGGACTGCAGATGTATATATATATATATACATATATATATGGAATATTTATATATATTCCATCTAGTCGACACATGCCCTGCCTGAGCTGTCATTCGCTGGAGTAGGGTGAAGCTGACTGTGCTACATCGCCATTGGTCTCTCATCAATATTGAAGTTTCCCATATGGTTCAGGCTAGAGCTCATAAGGGAGTGTAGGGCTTAGATCGGTGGTTAGGGGCCACTTCACTCAGCTTTTCATCTCGACCCTTCCTCCCGAAAGATAAAAAAAGAGACAATAGGACATCCAAGCCCTTCTTTACCTTGATACAGCTGTCATCATGTAAGAAAACTATCCGAGAATCCTCTGACTGTCCTCATCTCAACTGGAGAAGCATCCAGCGGCAGGGTCTATATACATATTACTTATACGAGCAACAATCCTTTTAAGACTCTCATCTAGTGCAGAATAACTCAGTGTTGGCTTAGTCTAAGGATGGAATGAAACTGTGGTTTCTATCATCAGTGGAATCCCATCAAATATGAATCTGAAATGCAAGCCTGCCTTGTTTATGGGAATGATTCACAGCTTGGAATCGGATAATTATTGCCAAACTGGTAAAAAAAAAAAAAAAAAAAAAAAAAATGAAGATGAACTGGGACAATACTGATTCTGAAGTTGAGAATGTCAGTTTACTTTGGCACTTTCATGTGATGTTTCTTTTTGCCTTTATTTTTATTTATTTATTTTTTGTTTGTTTGCTTTAAGATGCTCTTTACACTCATCTTAGGTTACAACCCCTTAAACAAAAAGCACAGAGAAAAAGGGCCGGTAGTAAATCACTCCATGAAAATCAATCAAGGCAACCTGAGCTGATTTGTCGTCAGCGGTTCTGTTTCCTGTTTGGTTTGACGGACGGATTACCTCTCATACATTCATCCAGGCATCGGAAAACGGGAGCAGAATGTGTTGCATACACACACGCACACAGACGCATAAACGCAGATCAACCTCACATGCATTCATGCACGCACTGGAAAAAGAATGGGCTACACACAAACACAAACACACACACACACACACACATACACACGCACACACACACAGCTGTAATAGATGATATGAATAACACACATGGCTTATCCTTAGTGACTGTTGACCGATCATCACATGAAGAGAAACAGGGCTCAGTCAGCCTAAATGCCCTCACATTGCACTTTATATTACACACACACACACCCACACAGGCATGCATGCACACACTCAATCACAAAATTGTAATTTGCCATGTTTATTGCCGACATTATATACTAAGGATTTCCACTAGATGAATATCCTCCTAGAGCCATCAAATAGCTCTATGTAGTTTATCCAAAGTGCATATACCCTTTTCACATAGGAGCTCTGAATATTGTACACAGATGTACACAGGATAGCCAAAAGCACAATACTTTTTTACCAACATATCTATTTGTACTTTTTCTTGTTTGTTTTTGTGTCATTTTTCCCTCGTCTCGTTTGTGTAATTTGCATCCTGACCATTCTTTAACCCAGTCCTGGACATGGAGGAACAATCACATCATGATCACAGGTTGACCGTCCAGTGTAGATGTACAGTGTCAAATCTAAATGTGTTTTGTTTGTCCAGTACATGGCACAATGAGGTTGTGGTTCTGCTGAACAACAGGGTATCGTGATGTGACCGACAGTCGTGCTCGTGACATGTCTAGATGTAATGTAACGTACCTGCCCGTTTGTCCTCCCCCAACCCCCACAGGATAGTCGAGGCCAAGATTGCCCCTGACTATTAATGGAGGACGGTCAGATTAGTTATCTCATATTCATTTTATCCATCTCTTGGACGGGTTTAACAATGATTTGTGGGGATAATCTGTTCCTGTACTGTTTAACCCAAAGAAACAGATGATGTCCCCTTTACAGTGTGTCTAATCTCTCTGGAAGAAAAAAAAAAAAAGCACAGCAACTGTTCTCATTGTATCTCTATCTCTGTCTCCCTCTCTGTCTATGTGTGTGCAGCAGAATCAACAACTGGGCACTTTAGGGTGACATTTTACTTGAAGACTTGCTTATTAAACAGCATTGCCTCATTTATAATCCACTGTTATTAATAAGCTCCATGTAAAATGTCCCTCTTGCATTACTGATGCCCATAGGTCCATACAATAACTATTTGAAATGTGTACAGTTACTGTAAATAAGCCTATGGTAGTTCACTGAAAAGTTTATAAGAACTTCAAGTAAGATGTTACCCACTTTCCTGTGTAAAGAAAATGCTGTACCCGCTGTCTTTCTGGGAATAAGTACTTTGTAACCAGGAAGTGTTGCTACAGTAGGAAGTTTGATGTTGCTGTGTACTGTATTATACTGCTTAATAATGCTCATGATATATTGTATTTGACACATCCAATCTTCAGATTTATCAATCAGATAATACTAGCAAAATGTGAACATGTATCTAAAAGCTCCATTCCACGGCTGTACTTTTTTAATTATTATTATTTTTAAGCTGAATGAATCAGTTGTTATCAGTGTGTTGTATTTTGCACTAATGTGAGGTCCTGTTCAATCAAAAAAAAATTGCATTGAAGTATTTATTCTTAAAATGTAAAAGTACCCTTTACCTGTTTGTTACTGGGGACGCTCACTCATACACATTTTTAGCGGTTCAGATATTTAAAAATAAGATGTGTGCAGTAGACCAAGGTTAAATAGTGCTTTTTATGATTTGTTTTAGCATATGCCAGATGGATGGGAAGGTACAGTCTGTGTATTTGCTACAATCTGAATTGTCCTGATATGGTAAATCCCACCCATCTGATGCACTAAGCAGGTTAACAAATAGCTGGAAATTATTTGCAATGGCTATTTGACCCAGGTCTGGTGTGTAGCTGCAGGCAGCGGCTATGCACACACTGCATAAATATCAGCTTTACGCATCTGGTTGCATCATGCAACACCGCATCGGGAAACCATGTTTACGCAATCTGTTGTTCTGCTGATGTTTATAAGGAGACTATCTTTGCTCACGGAGCATGACACGGGGGAGAAAAACAATGAAACAGCATGCGGGTGCAGTGTGGACAACAAACTGGAATGAATTATATAAGGCAGTTAAACCGTGCTAGTGTGTGAAAGAAGACGGGAGTATGCAAGTGTGCATCGTGTGTTACAGTGTGTGTGTGTGTGTGTGTGTGAGCGTGCATGGTAATGTGTGAGTTTAAGTGTGTGATTACAGACTGTGTGAGTCTATGCTGGCATGAATCAGGACAGACACTTCTGCCCCCATCCTCCCATGGCTTGTCTCATCTCATTTGTCAATGAACCATATTCACTGCTGCTTTCTGTGCGTGTTTGTGTGTGTGTGTGTGTGTGTGTGTGTGTGTTTGACTGAGTATGAGTGCATGCGGGTGCTTTTTAGTGTGTCTGTGTGTGTGTGTTTGCTTCCGTTTGTGTGTATGCAATCACATATTTGCATTCCTTCACTCTTATATGCATATATGAGTGTGTGTGCTGCTATATCCTTTTATGAAGTGTCTGTCAGATATTTGAAGCTTTCCTGTGGAGATTGCCTACACATTCTTGCATGAGTCATACTGCACTGCTCGTTTGCTCACTAACTCCTACAAACTGACTCCCATATACTTCACACACACACTCACACTCTCTCACACACACACACAGACACACACACATACACAACAGGCATGGAGGCAAAATAGACAAGCTGCATGCCCCCAATCACACACACACTCAAGCTTACATTCATGGTACATTCTCTGGTAAGTGTTCAAGCCGGTGAAACCTCATTCGCTCACTTGCTGTCTTTCTGCTCTTTGTTGTTATGTCGACCTGCTGTTGTATAGGCACCACTGTCAGCACTTCTACTCCATATGTCCTCTTCCCATCCCGAAGTTCTCAGTTGGGCCTCAGTCCCTTTCAATTCAGGAGATTCAATCTGCTGATGTTTGTTTTGTTTTGTTTTGTTTTGTTTTGTTTTGTTTTGTTTTTTGTATTTGTGTTTGTTGGATGGTTGAATTTGAACAGACTGAAGCCCAACCCTGTTCACATTTGATTGTAGATAGCTGTAAATAGTGTTCAGAAGACTTAATATTTCAGAGATGAGAGAGTAGAGTGAGTTTGTGCAGAGAGCAAAGGATGCTGTGGCGAAAAAGTACCATTACAAAACTCAGAGGCATTTTGGAGGTGACACCGACCAGTAAGAAGAGAGCTACCTATAATGTAGATTATAACAACTTTGGGGCCTTCGCGAAGTACGCTGTTTTTTTTTGTTTTGTTTTTTTTGTTTTTTTTTCGCCACAAGGAAGAATCTGATTGGCACCAATAGGGGAAATCTACCCTGACAGCACTTGCCCCGAGTTTGGATTAAGGGCCAGGGGAAGTTCACCTTTGTTGTTTGCCGTCAGTGTCAAATAAGAGATAACAGGGTACTGGTCATGTTGCTGAAATGTCTTGTACAGCAGAGGAAGTGCGGTTCGCAGGTGTTCTTCCATGGCAGGATGGGAAACATGACCCCTTACTGCTGAAAAAAAGGGCAGTTGAAAACACAGGAAAGGTTGTGGTTGTAGTCCATCTAAGGTATGTTCTATAAACTCATGTATACCCACGAGGGCAGGTTAGAGTCCTTATGTTAGTCCAGCCCCATAGAGACAAGCCAACCCGGTCTGGACAACATGCCGCGCGTCAGAGGATCTGGAGGAAATCAGTGCTGGAGGATGAGAGGAAGTCAAGGCCGGCAGAAGCGACAAAAGCTCCATCTTGCTCCCACTGAACCAGTTAACCACTAAGGCTCACTTTACGGTCCGCTTTGCCTCATGTTGTGTCTGATTGCCTCCGATCCTCTCAAGCTGTTTTGCAGGCTGGGTCTCTGTGGGGGCATATAGAATTGTGGGTAATGTAGTTTGGTACAATCCTACCACTCTGACCCTCATTCCTGCATGGTCCCTATTGGTGTTACAGCCAGCATGAGAACAAGGACACAAACTGTGAATCATCTTTGTATTTTTTAAATAAATTCCTCAGCAGCGTTTATGGCTTCGGTTTTGCAAATGATATATTTGTTTTTAGCACTTATTGTTTTTTGTAAATTATTCTGTTTTTTTTTTCTGTTGGGACTTCTTTTTTTTAATTTACCTAATTATGATGTATAGATATTTATTCTAGCAATAGTCTTCCTATTAAGATATACTGTGCTGATGCATCCTCTGAATAACTGAAAATAACATATATAGAGATGATAATAATAATCAAATCTGCAAAATGATTTTCCTAATAAAAATGTGAACTGAGGAGTGTTTCTTATCTCTTTAATTTTTCACCTCTAAATTAATCTTGCTGCTAGTATGGGATGACTCAACCTCACCCAAAACTACAGGAGGTTCACTGTGCTACTTTACTAACACAGTTATGAGGGAGGACTGATAGGTGATTTATTTTGTGGCCATTTTCACAATACACACATTACACG